>NW_011499862.1:1578072-1624442 GCF_000495115.2 Populus euphratica
CTTTATTCTAGCAGAAATAAAAACAACACGTAAGCTGAACTGGTCTTCAAGCAACACGTCAGCAACTTAAGGCAATAAATTTCAACACATACTTATCACTTTTTATGGAGCTCAACCTAAACTTTTGTTCTTGATTCTTGCCCAAGAAAAAAATAGATTCTATCTCAATGAGCGTTATGGAGCTCAACCTGCAGCAGCAAAAACTTTTGTTCTTGATTCTTGCCGAAGAAAAAAATAGATTCTATCTCAATGAGCGTGGTGGTTTGCGGATTGCAGAAGACCAACCCCAAACATGCATATAGACAAGAGCGGTTCATTTATTTTTTGTTCTTGACAAAAATGTAGATAACTCAGCGTATCTGCCAGATAAAATGGCGTCTCTGCCACATAAAATGGAATTCATGGACCAGCTGGTATCCTACAAGGAAGGGCAAGAGAGAGCCAATAGAGAGGGGATTCTTGCTTGCGGTACTGGGATTTTACCTATAGTTATCAAACCAGGTTAACTTGAGAATTAACTCTTTCAGCGGGTTGCTCGTATTCGAGCTTGGATTTGACTAAATCAACATCTATTCTAGTTTATAAAATAAAAGAGACTCGAGCTAGGTTTCTGAGTCTCAACCAACCCGGTTAAGTTCAATTACTATGATTTAACTAGCCTTTTCCCAATTTCTTTCCCCACCTCTCAATGATGGGTTTTTTTTTTTTCTTTCAAGAAAGACAATCAATCGTCTAATAGATGAAAAAAAAACTACGAAAGGTTCAGTCCTGCTAACTGCAATGCGCAAGCAGGCGGCAACCTTCACAGTTTGTGAAACTGCCAACTGATTTAACTCCATTTTCTGCAGAGATTTGAATATCTAAGATTTTCTTTAGCCTCGAGTACAATGCTGACTAGGTTGAACACTCTTGATAGTTATTCTAATCAAAACCCGGAGACAAGGAAGCTTCTCGACAATGATTTATGCTATTGCACTCGAACAAGATCAATACATGCAGCATCTTAAAATTTAAGGTTTTCAGCATGATAGAATGAAGCGCATGCGGGCATATACAGGGTAACAGGAGAATGCTTGTTCACAAGTGAGAAGCTGAACTGCTCTGTAAGAATTGGAACCAAAGGGTTTTGATTAGAATAACTTTGAAGTAGATAGCTTTACAAGTATGCAAGTTACATAAATAATGTTAGTAGAAGATGACGAATGGATACCAAACATGAGTTTTCCTCATGTCCCAATGTCATCACCAACAATACCATAGCATGTTGGTCCCGCTGTGTCACTACGGGCACTTTCCATGAGAGCGAACCTCATATCTTTGGATGGTTTCCAGTGCCGCTTCCGCTGGTTGATAAACCAATTATTAATCTGCTTTTGATCTAGCCCTGTAATCTCTGATAACTTCGCCTTCTCCTCTTCCTGCACCATAATATCCATTCATGGTGGTTAGGCTTAAGAAATGTTCTGCATCAAGGTTTCATAAGCTTTCCTGACAATTTTGCAACTGCAGAAGTGTACTGGGTTAAGATTTAACCCTAGATTGACTCTGCACAAGACTGCTACTAGACATATTTCAGCAACATTCAGTGACTGAAAGCTATGAATTGCTCAAGTTTCTAGATTGCAGCTTCAAACTGAACCTATAACAGCATATAAACAATGAGCATTTGGGGGTCGGTTGAAAGATAATGAAAGGTTGTTCAGAAACAAATGCATATGCTCAATATGTACAGCTTATTTTTGGATGAATTTTCACCTTCTGCATCTTGTTAAGCAAAAAGATTTCTAATATAGATGTTGCCTATTCTCATAATTCTTCACAAGAATAGCTCAAAAGAAAAGCCTTCAATCTTGCTTGCTCTACCTAGTTTCACCAAAGCAATGGAAAGATTATGTACCTGCTCGTTTTTGGCTTGTGAGCCTGACTATATTATCCACTGATTATCCTCCATGAAGAAATTACTTTCTCACTACGATATACCAGAGACTTTATCTTTTTAGTGAAACTTGTTGAAACGAATATTTTGAAGATAATGATCCAAGCATGTATAGTTATATTCAATCAATAATATCTTTCTCCATCGTTATTCTCCCCTTTGTACTTTCTGTTTTACCTCTACAAATCATTAACCCATAAGCATGTACAATGAACACATGCAAGAGAGTTTTGCAAAGACATTTGCAAGAATGACAAAACAATGGAGCAAGAAAAAAAGACACAATAACAAGATTGTAGGGGTTGTTAACGATCACCGTAGGATATGGCCATCTATAATGGTGGTTCCACCAGTCCAAAAGCAATGTCTTTGCATCCTTCGGTAGTTTGCCTTTCTTTCTTTGCTTTAGGAATTCCTTTCTCAAACTGCTAAGATGGCCACTGTACTTGCTCAAGAGCACTCCTTTTAGATTCTGATCGCTTGGGTGAAAACCTAATGACCCTGGAATTTCAGATGCTTCAACTTCCCCACAGCTTAACTCCTCCTCGGAAGTCCATGCTGGCTCATCTGCTATGAAACATCACAAAGACAGTAGTCTATAGTTAGACTTTTCCAATGAAAAAACATGAAAGACTGAGTAAAATTTAATATTTAGATCAAACACTTTTCATGTCTCAAGGCATGAATCTGTTGAAACGAAAGAAGTGAACTAGAGTTACTTTATAGGTAAACCTACCTGATCCCAAAGGAGAAAGAAAACAACTTTATCAAGCTAAAAATTGCAAGAAAATTACAGCAACATGTAGAACATTAACAAATTATCAATCATTTCCAGGGGCATACATCAAAACACTCCAAAATTCTCAGGCTCTTCATCATAACATAGTATTAGTAACTAGCAGGGATAAGATTTTGCTAATACGAGTCTAACATCAAGTAACTTCACACACCTCGAAGCTCAGGGATGAAGCAGAAGGGAAAGGAAAAGGTTAACAGTCTTCTGTCTAAGACAGTTTTAAACACGGTACCAACGAGCTTGAAATGGAGAAATTACATCTCAGAGCAAAAGCCAAATATGTACTTATTCCAAAAGGGATATCATTGAACACAATGTTTAAAAAGGGTAAAGGAAATTTGTAAAACTAAACAAAACCAAAGAAATTTAGAAAGTATGTAGAAACTTAGAAGAAAACAAGTCCTTGTTGTTGAGAGAGATAATCTGAAGTTCTTGATAGCATAGTTGCCTATCTTAAAAACTATCATATACGCAGACCAGATGGTACTAATCTTCTTTTATGTAATGATTATTTTTGCTTGATTTAAATATGCTCTAGAGGCTACACAAGTTTATTCGCCCCTAGAAGTGAAAGCTTCCCCTTGAATATATAACAAAAATTGCAGCTGCAAAATTTATCTCATACTTCTGCATCCCAACAAATCTAATGTTGCCAACCAATAGAAAATGGGAGCCTCTTGCATATCATTTTCACTGATCACGCTAGTGTCTTCAACAACTAGCATGAATATATAAGGAAAAGAAATGTTCACAAGATCACACTTCAGTTAGACTATTGTACAGATGACAGACCACACGATACACATAGAAGATTCCAAGTGTAATCAAATAAGATGGAATTCTGAATTGAAAACAAGGCATAAATTTATGACATGCTACCATTGAAGTGGAGCTTGATGCAGGGACCTTGCAGTCTTACAATAAAAATTAGAAATACATCAGCGGTTCTTGAAGAACACAGTAGTTGAAACACAAATTAATTCATACGATACTTGATGGTTAATTCTACTATTTCTTACTTGATGTATCGTAGAACTTTCAGATCCCATATTCTTGACAAGGAATGTTACTGTGATTTTTAACAATGACCAGCCAAAAACAAACTTCTGTCCGCAAATTCATATTTCTTGAAGAGAACATTAATGGCAATGTTGACAAATTAGCTTTTAACTAACCTAAAATACTGCTCAAATAATAGTATGATTGAGCTTGTTAAATGCCATCAATAATTATTCATCAGTATTGAACATTAAATATTGGTTGAAATAGGAATCATACACATTTTAATATTAAAAAAAAACTTAAATATCATAGATTATTTGTAACTTTCTATATGGTGCTACATTAAATCAGACTTTGAAATGACAACACAGCAGTTTCAATGTGTAGCACAGTACATCAAACTGCAGCAAATCATAAAAACAAACATGTTTCTGCACAATACCATTTTCATCAACTTTAGGTAGGGACCCAAAAGAGAGCAGAAAAATCATGGACGGTGAGGACACGACTTGGTGTTTGATTACTCATAGAGAATCCCAACCATTCAACTCATCAGTAAAACAATTCCTTTTAACAAGCACAGTAGCAAAAGTTCGATCCCATTGTACCTCTTTCAACATTCATTTGACTTGATTGCGCATATTAATAGAACAACATGACCCCTTTTCACGGGCTACCACTCATAATTCCAGGTGCAAGTTGGCCATGGAAACCAATGTCAGAAAATGGTACAGTGCAAAAAACTTTACCTGAGCCATAATCAAATATTTTAGTCAATGTTCCTTTGCAAAGACTACTTAGTTGTGATTCTATGCTGCTCAAGAAAGTAGTAGCCTCGTCGAACGGCTTGGATAATTCCTCCTTGTATCTATGAAGAACCTCACAGTATGATTCCTTGAAAAACAACAGCAGCTTCAATGGTTATAATAGTTTATTCCAATCATGCGACTGCTTGGAAAGAAAAGTATCAAGAAGCACAAAACTTGGAATGTGAGTAGGAGTCGTAAGATTCAAAGTTTTTTTTTTTTTAACTAAAATATCTTGACAATCTAAGTAGCATGAATAGAAAAGAAATTGAAGAAATAACACAAAAAATAGAAGAAAATAAGATAAAACTTTGGGGTTAGAACTCTACCATGAACTGATCAAGTTCTGGATCAGCTCCTATCTCATAGCAAGTATTGATTTGGTAGCTACATCTGCCTATGTCTTCAAGAAGAGAAACCATTTCTGGAGGTGCACCAACCTTCAGAGCAAACAAAAATCACTCAAAAGCTCAGATTTAACACACTAGGTTTTCTTTTCTTCTTTTTTTTTTTCTTTCATGACATTCTAATTTCTTCCCCATCAACAAAAACTTCTTTAAACAAGAAGAAAAAAAATAGAAAAGGGGGGTAAATTTTCACAATGGTAACAACAATTCAAAGATTATTTAGTGAAGATGATGGTAACCTTTCGGCACTCTACGTATGCAGAAACTAGGTCTGGATAACGAGGGTGATTGGCGATCTGGGTCTTGATTACATCATGCATATCTGATCCAGTGACTGGTGTATAAGCATGACCAGCTTGAAGTAAATTACCAACTTGACTGTGAAATTCGTTGGTACTGGTGGTAGCATCAGTAAAGCTATCAACAGGCAAGTTTTCAAGCCTAACAATATCATTTGGTGAACAAGAAATTGTAGGATTAAACCTATAAAATCCCTCCATGAAATTGTCTATCAATACAACAAAAAAAGATTGTCAGGATATTTATCAATCTGGAATTGTAAAAGCAAGAATATTAGCTTCACTGATCTTTAAGCTTGAATAAAACTTTTTATAGTGAAGATCTTTGAGAGGTAATACAGGCAAATCAAGATAAGATAGTCCAAGTTGTCAGGAATCCCAATAAAAGGAAAGAGAAAGGGGGAGGGAGTTTGGCAGAGAAGAACACTGTAGTAGGGTTGACCATTGATCTTCTTCCAGGTGCTGTGTGCATGTATGATCTAGGAAGAAAAAACCCAAGAAAGTTTTGAAGAACAAGCGCTACAATCGATACAAAAACACCAAGAAATCTTGAAGAAGAAGACCAGAATGAACAGGTTATCCAATTACAAATAGTAAAAAGCGCACACACATCTCCTCCTCCCCGTGACACAAAGTCCCATATAATAGTCGAAAGAGAATCCTAGTTAACAGATGAACGAAGGAAAGCAGTAGAGAGTGAGAGAGAACATGCAAGAAGCCCTTCTACAGTTACTGCTGTCATGAACTTCGAAGTAACCATGAGGTTCAGCTTGGAAAGAGACCAAGCCTTACTTTCTTTCCCAAGAAGACCTAGGATAAAGTGGACATACACACACATACAAAGACAAAGAAAGCAGTGAGCAGTAGCAGTGACTAGAAAGAGAGGTGATAACTGAAAAGGCTTCACATGCATTGAGCTAAAGAAAGAGAAATATTTCTCCCTTTCTTTACAAAACAAGAACTCCAGTCCCTTTTATTTCAAGATGTATTAATCAATCCCTTAACTCATGGATCTCTTAAATTTCTAAGCAGCCTCAAGTTTCACCTGGTAAATCTCTCTCTCACCTCGTGCTCCTTACGTTGTTTTGTTTTCCTCATCTTGTAAGATAAGTAAACATGAGTGGGGCAAAACATGGAGAACTCATGAAAGGATAACTGATAAATTTGGAAAGAAAAGGAATTAAATTATTTGTTTCTTAAATATGTAAGGACCAAGGGTTAACGTGGTTTTAAAGAAATGATTGATCTGGTTGGGTGCCCTTTCTTACCACGTGCGAGTGCATGCTCCCGCATTTACAGATGACAAACGTGTCTTCCTATCTACCTTGGAGCAGATGGTCAGTGTAACTGTGTCGTCTTCAAATTCACCGGTCTTCGAGCTCTCGTTGGTTTAAAGAAAATGAATTTCGTTGGTTTCAAAGGTAATATCTAGGGTACCATGTTCTGTTCTTCTCCCCCACTTGTACGAGGCCACGTGGTGTTTTTTAAGAAAAATACTTTTTATTTAAAAATATATTAAAAATATATTTTTTTATTTTTAAACTCTAAGAAAAATACTTTTTATTTAAAAATATATTAAAATAAATTTTAAATACCCCCTTTAAAATACAAAAGGCAAATACCGTTAGCATGAGCTCCATTATCGGATATGCGTCCTGCCAGAGACATGGGGTCATCCTTAAATTTTTCTTTTCTTTTATATGGTTTTTTTTTTTTTTGAATTTTTCATGGTTTTGTTGTTGGTTGATGTAGATCATATTTCTTTTCTTTTATATGTTTTTTTTAGTTGATTTTTTTATGGTTTTGTTGTTGGTTGATGTAGATCATTAGTGAGCTGGTTTTCGGATGTCTAGTATTTTTTAAAATTTATTTTTGATATTAATGTGTCTAATATTTTTAAAAATTTAATTTTGATATTAATATATTAAAATAACTTAAAAAAATAAAAAAATAATTTTAAATTTTAAGATAAACAAGTTGTACCGTTAGCCAACCACATCATGTGATTATACAGTATTTTAATAAATATTTAAAATATTTAATTTAAATTATGTTATGTGAGTTTTGGATTATTTTGATGTATTGGTATTAAAAATAAATTTTAAATAATAAAAGTGATATTTTTTTATATATTTTTAAATAAAAAATATTTAAAAAGATAATACTTATAATAATAATAAATAAATAAAACATTATCTTAGCTGTCTGTATTTACTTTTCAGATTCTATCCAACCAAGTCCATTTTTCAAAAGGTTGGTTGGGATGAACACTCGTACATGCATTTGCTCCCATCAGGAACCCTGCTGGGGCTAGTGGGTCAATCCACTTGCCCGTTGATTTGGGATTTGGCACAGGTTGATTGAAAGTTAATCTAGTTTAATTGATGGATTAATTTGCTACTAAATAAATTGATAGTACGTAATAAATAAAAGGAAAAAAAAAGTAATAAATTGATAGTACGTAAAAGCTAATCAAGAGATTAATTTATAATTTTCCAAACCAAATGGATTTTAACTCGAAAATTCCTAGAACCACGAGCACTAGCGTATAATTTTTCCTGGTGCTTGCAGCAATCTTGTAGTGGTAGGTGGGGAGCATTTCATCGGATTGATCATTACTCTCCTCACAGAAAACTGGAACACGGTCGTGTATCCTCAAGCTCCCTGAGGCGTTTTTAGCCTTTCAGGGAGGTTTCTGTGCCCCACAGGCGACAAACCGGTGGCTCTAGAAGAACAGTTGAATGGATAATTCTTGAATTGGTTTGGAGGTTACTTTTTCCAGCAGCCTAGAACTTTTAGCCTCTCCTGTCGAGGAGAGATGGATGCCATTTAGACAGCAAGATTTGGTGGAGACAAGCTATGAATCATTAAGCAGCCAAGATTATGATTAGCAATATCTGGAAAGTGGGAAAGGCTCTTAAGCCAAATCTTTGACTTTAACAAGATGGAGATTTGTGTATTTTATCAAGATGATTCTTGTTTAAATTTTATCGTGACTATTCCACAGTATAATGTAGCTTCTGTGATTCAAAAGGCACGGCCAGAAAAGCAATTGAAACTCCGATGGAAATTGTTTGGGGTATTTTCGTTGGTAATTTTCTACAAAAATAATGATTTATTACATTTAGTCGGCAACTACTAGGTCTGTAGTTCCAGCATTTTTCGATTCTCTGGTGGTGAGGGAGCAAATTAATGGTATATTTAATTCTTGTTTATTAAATTCTGAGTAATTAGCTTGTTTTTAAAAAATATTTTGAGTTGGGACCTTAGGATTGATATTTATACTCTGAGTAATTAGCTTGTTGTTTTAAAAAAATATTCTGAGTTGGGACCTTAGGATTGATATTTATAAAAAATTATTATTATTTTTTGTGCATGTATCAAACTGATGTAAAGATTATATCTCTAAGATCATTAAAAAAAAATACCAATTAATTAATTAAGAAATATTTGAATGTATCATTTGAAAAGAGAACTTGAACTCAGTTAATTGACTAGAAAATATCTTTTATTATTTTACTTTTATTATTTGGATATTAGATTGCTGGGCATATTTCAATTGGAGCTTGAGTGGTTTGCCCTTTAATGGATAATGTGAAAATAAAAAATGTTCAGAACTAAAGATTCCTAGACAGCTCCCATGAACAACACATAGATAAAAGATTCTAAAATAAGGTGGTAGACAAAACATGATGATAACTTCTTGGAAAAACAAGAAGATAAGAACTCCCTCCTAATCTTATTAACTTAAACTTGATCGGTTCTTGGTAAAAAAAAAAAAAAAACATTAAGAATAAAATTATATATAAAAATAATAAAATCAACCCATCTTTTTATTTAATTCAAGTTTAAAATTAAAATTATGTGAGAGTTTCTCTATGATCTAATTCATTTATTTGGTTCAAATATAACTTATTTAATAATGAAATAAAAAAAAATTTAAAGATGCAGGTGAGAAACTGTTCATGCCATAAATTGATTTTAAAGATGCAGGTAAGAAACTGGTTTTATATGTAAGTTAATGCTCGGTTAATATCTTGAAATAAATTATAAGAGTTTATTTTAAAAATATTCAAAATACAAATTTGTTTTATGTATTCATTTTTTTAATAAAACATGTTTTTATTTATACTTTCTAAAAATAATAATCAAACATTACTTAAATATTATTTCGAGGCATATATCTAAATACTAATTCATGTATCTCCTTGTAATCTTAAAATATGTAAAATATCAATAGAATTTTTGTTTAAAAAAAATCAAAATCAGTATCTTCAATTTATTTCTTGAATTATTTATAAAAATTCACATCTGAAGAAAGTTTCTGAAAATCCAGCTGTATTGCAGTAAATTAAATCGAAATCATAGTTAAAAATCTTTCATGGATATAGTTACTCATGAAAACGTTCAGATTTCATAATCAATCACCAAGTTCTTCCGATCCAGCTTGCCCTTCTTTTACTCAACATGATACTTCCAGAGCTCTCTGCCACAGCAATTAATTTCCAATCATGAAAGAAGAAAAATCAATTCATAAACACCACACGTATCTCATATACTGCCTTGACATTTGTCCCATAGGAACCCCACGTCATGAAAAGCACTCATGGTGGATGCTGGTGGTTCCTGGTAAACGTTGATTAGAAAATAGAAAAGGAAAGCTTGGAAAGTAGTAGACATCTAGTCTAGGGAAGATGAAGATGATGTTCTCAAGGAAAATACTAGAAGGTATAAATTTGAGATTTTTCATTAGGAGGCCTGGAAAATGATTCAAGTGGGAGATGCTTGCTAACGCGTTATAAATCGTTCTTCACTTGAAAAATTATCAAACTGATGATTTTTATACTCATCTTAGAAATAAAATAAAAATCTAAAAATTGTTTTTTTAATATATTCTTAATTAAAAGATGTCATGCATCACATTATACATGAAATTCATGATAAATCTACAAAAAAAAAATCTAGAAACTTAATCTGTGATCTTGTTTCGCCCTCCTGCCTGGCCTGTGTTGCAAGAGTTGCATGAAAAACACCTGGAATTTGAGCTGGGGTCTCAGAAATCGACCCCCACCGCAAGCCGAAGAGAGGACTGTACAAATTTGTGGCCATGCAACAGTACTTGAGACGTGAAACTACAGATACTGAAAACAGCGTAGACATGGAGAGGAATCTCCGAGAAAAATCGAGACAATTCGTCGCAAGGACCAAGCCTTGACCGTGTTTGATTGATCACGCACACACACAGGAAATAAAATAAAATAAAAATGGCTACTGTCTCGATTTGACTACACACTGTTATAGTGGGGCTTGCCTTGCCTTTTCCTTTGCCATGTACAAGCACTAAAAACGAGTTAAAATTTGTCACCCGTAAGACATCCTCCTGACATAGCTTATATTATTAATCGAAACTGGTTTTTTTAAATTATCTTATATATATGTATGTATATATAATTTTGTTGATATTTTAATGTAATAATAGTAAGAACAATTTCTTATTTTTAAAAAAATATATATTTTTAAATAAAAAATATTTTATAAATAATTTTAACTCCCACCCTTAAAACATCTAGTGAGATTGATTGAAGATGAAAATGAATAAATAATAATGAACAGAGTTGAAGTTCCGACCAATACCATTAATTAGCATCGCATGCCTTTGAAACGTGCTCGTGGAATTTTCCTTGATTCTTTCCATGGAGTTCATGGAATGGAACTTCCTTTTCAATGATCAGCGAATCTTGGGTGAAAAAAGTCAGTCACGGATTGAATGTTAAACATATAAAATCAGAGTTTCTCGAGCCATTGATTATTGCTTAAAACTATATATATATATTGTCTAATTTGTTCTAAAATTCAATAATTCATAAAATTGTTTTTGTAAATAACACAAAAAAAATATTTATATAGGAGCTAAAACTAACCTGATATTTATACGAAAACTAAACCGAGGATAACAGTGGAAAATAAGAAAAAATAAAAATAATTAGAAAAGTGATGAAAAATTAAGCTCCTAATCTTAGTCGGCTATAATATCTTCAAACAAAATGGATCCGAAGAACATCGTAGTGAAATTTAAACCTAATTCATAATAACTATACTTGATTTTATCAAACAAGCAATTTGATATATCCAAATACTTTTTAAATTTGAAACTTATTTAGAAATGTAAAATAATAATTTTTATTTTTAAAAAATATATAACTAGATGTCAGCATTGAAGATGAATTTATGGATTTTTATTATATAAACTTATTTGTTTTTATGTTTTAAAAATATTTAAATATTTTTAATATTTTTAAATATTTTAATATATTAAAAATAAAATTTAAAAAATAAAAAAATTATTTACAAACAAACATGAAAAACTTTACACGTAAGAACGTCTTTTTATTCTATTATAACTACTTTTCTCTATTCCATGTACGGTGAATATGAGATAGAAGATAAAGGGAGCATGGAAAGAAAGAAAAGAAAAAATCACATGATCTCTAATGTCTCGACATTAAGATGAAAAGACGTGGGCCGGTCATTGATGTCCTTTGCAAGAGAAAGGTCAGGGAAAAGCATTGATGGTAGATAAAAATCCTGCCGTCCCTGGTTTCAAGTCCTCCGTTCTACAATGCTCTGCCAAAATCTCCTTTTCTTCTTCTGCCACGAGCTCAGTTCATCGGCCCTTCTCCATTCCATAGTCATGTCAACTTGTCTCTTCCAAGGTCATCTCATTCAGATTTCAAGAATTTGATTCTGAGCTTTAGATCATAATAATGAAAAAGAAAAAAAGAAAAAAGAAGAAGTAAATCTCCTATTGCTGAGTAATGGAGATGGGGTGGTTAAACAACTTTTTATTTTTTTTTTATTTTCCCAGTTTACTTTTTATTTTTCAAGAAATAAACCTCCCCAATTATGCCTTGACATTATTGCATTCAACTTGAATGTTGTTTTAGTTCTCTGTCTAAAATCGATAACGATGTGAAATTTTTATTTTAGCAGCGAAGATATCGTTTCAAATAACCCATGAAAGACCCACTTGGAGCTTGCGTTGAAGAGATTCATTAAGGCTCATTGTGTTTCTTTAAAATCTTTTAAAAAACACCGAAAAGCATAAGTTATCCCAGTACTGGTACTCTCCTTGTGTTTCTTTAAAATCTTGTTCTATATAATCTTCTGGCTTGCAGTTCCATGTCCCCATGGCTTTCTTTGATCGGCATGTGGCTAGAAGTCTCATGGATTTATGCCTGACAAGTGCAATATCCGGTGGTTATAGGTTACGAAATTCTTCTATCAGAGGCTTATAACACAAAGTTAAAAGCCTTTCTCATTCAAGGCAATGAATTAATGGATTTCTTGTTTACTTTGCTGACGATCAGACCAGAACGAGGAGCTACCATCTAAGTGCATCGTAAATAAGCAAAGAGCGTACAAGTCCTGTCTTTTCATGATCTCCAGGAGCCTGTTTATATATGAAGTAGACCTCAACATCTTTCGAGGAAAAGTCCGCATCAAAGAGAGGAATCCTTTTTCGAAAGAAAAACTTATACGACAAAGATGACCTAGAGTTAAGCCTCCACCATATCGTTTTCGTTTTTCTTATACACAATCTGCACATATATAGGTGTCACAGATTAGATAGCTACTCGTGTTCGAGAAGATGCATGCATAATGCATGATCTCCACATCTGTATTGGATCTGCATGCATGAGAGCTTACACACGAAGAAAGACACCATTTTCAACCCAAAAATCTAGATTATTGGATCATGGATTCATCTTAAATACAAGCTTCTTCCTTTTCCATTCATTTTCAATGTAAAACAGTTACCACCCACATGTATACCCAACAGATATCTCCCTGATACATGAACCCAATCCATTCAAACACAACTTCCTCTTCAGCAGAACAATTCGAGTGCAGTATTCAGAGCTTAGTTCTTTTTACTTCACTTCGGGGAAGCAAATAACATCATAGAAGTCCAACCACAATCATCAGCTGTCCCAAATGGGCTCTATCTTAAACACAAAAGGGTGTTCATCACCTCCAATCCAAAAACCTAAACCTACTGGATCATGGATCCATCTTATATATAAGCATCTCTCCCTTTCCATTCATTTTTAATGAGAGAATAGTTACCGCTTAATTGCTTCTATATCGATATAAGTTTGCAAGGATAGATGTAAACTTCGAGTCTAGCATGAGGTACGTACATCTCTACGCACAACCCTCTCTTCATCTCGAGATTTATTTGTTTCTACCACCAAGAAATCAAGACCTTCACTAATCCCTACAAAACTCTTGTTGAGTTCTTCAAAGAGATGATCAAGCCTCAGCCAGCTCATGATGTCTCAACGTCATTTTTAGGATTCACACAACGTCCCAGACGACTTGCACCCCTTGATCCAGGTCACCGGAGTAATAGCTATCTAACATGCTTTGATATCAAATGATGCTATGAATGAAAACAGGATAATGGGGTTTGTTAATCATCAAAAATCTTCAAAACAAAGAGCATGGTCATATATAACGGTAGAGATGATCCCAAGATACCTCAATTTTATTAATTCAAAGTCTAGGCCTTTGCCACAAGGCTATTTCAACTGTTTAAATAGAATATTAAGAAGTCTTTAACAATACTTAAACATAAAAATAGAATCTTAAAACACAAATCTCTTAATAATACTTACTTAGTTATCTAACTAATAATTCTAGAAAATCTTAATAATTAAAGTAAATATTACGTTGAAAATAATGAGATAAATAACCCATGTCACATTGCCTCTCCATTTGAGAATGGGTTAACCGAGGGTGTAGAACTTTTGCCATCCTTCTGATTATATATATATATATATATTTGAAACGAAATGATTTTAAATTTTTTTTTAAATAAAAAGTTTAGTCCCACCATGACCACAGACCCAAGTCTTATCCTGGGTATACTCGTAGGTCAAGTTTTATAACTACAACTATTCTTTGGTGGTAACTATATAATGAACCAATCTCTTGTTTAATCCCCCTAGGTTCTACTTCGATGGCTGAAACTCCATTGATTGAAGCATGTAACTGAAGAGAGCTACGTCAGTTTGATAGTAGCCACAAACACAGCTTAGTTTCAATGAAAGCTGAGCTAAAAACACAATCTTGGAATCAAATGTAACTGATTTTCAAGAAAACCTAGCCCCCTTGAATATTACACCACACATACGAGTGATGAGTATTCCATGTCGAAAGGAAATGGAGTAATCTAGGTTTTTGGGTTAGAGTAGTGTCCTTGTACAAAAACTCCCGTGTCTCCGGGTCCAAGTGTGAGTCCGAGCAATTCTCCATTATAGATCTTCCCAGCAAATAGCTAAGTTCGCCTGAGTGCATACGATAGGTGTTGTTTGCATAAAGCAAAGAGCTAGTTAAATCTTGAACAAAAATCAAATGGCTCGAGAAGTAGCAAGACAAATCCTGGGTCAGGAAAGGAGAACAGGCGTGATGGTATTGTAGCAATCAGATGATCGCCGCATTTGAAATTGTTAAATACTCGTTAGAGAGGAAGTTGTGATTGAATGAGCCTCACACTGAGGTGTTTACACATTAAATGAATCCATAAGCCAGTAGCCTGGGCTTTTAAATCAACATGTAGGTAAACTCTCACACATGCAGGTCAGAGTGCGGGCAAAAGTGACTCTTCAATGCATCTCCCCAACATTGATTTCTTTCCCTGCAGTTTCTAGATTGACATTTCATTATGGACACATAACTAGCATTGCTACATCAGCTTGAGGCTATCTATGTTGACCATTAGGGTTGTCAGTTAACATTTGTTATTTAAGATTAATATCGCTTCTGGGATTGATGCGTAAAACCAACTAATCCTAATCTGTTAAAAAATCATCAAGAAGAAAAAGCGCGCGCGATTTGAATATATCATTTCACCTGAAAAAAATCATCAAGAAAAAGCGCGCGCGATTTGAATATATCATTTCACCTGCATCTAACACTAGCTACAAGAGTAACATGTTTTACATCAATTAACTAACTGGGAATGGAATCCCTGAAATGTGCACCATCTTCAAATCAGAGGATGGCATGCATATTCATGTTACTGCCTAAAGCACTTCACAAGATACCTAACAGAAAGCTCATGTGCCCGTGTCATCTTTCAACAGCCAGCTGCCTTGAGAAAGTTATCAAAGGGACTGGCCGGAGGTAGCCTTATAGCCAAGAATGGGCCTACTGGCTTTGCGGCTTCCTTGATGTTTCCAACATCGCTTGTTATCTACATGTACGCAACCATGTCAAAATAACAGAGATAAAAACAACACCAAGATATTTAAAAGAAATTAACCATTCACCTACTATTAAATGCATCTGCAATTATCTAGCGTACAACAGTCAAGTGTAATGCCCTTTATTTGTAACTAGTTAACTAGTTCCAAGTATGCCCACTGGAAATGGAATAGATGCTTTATCAAGTTATTGCACAATTGTTCCCCGTGATAAACCAAGCAAAATTGAAAGTGATTTGTAATGGCTATAGTAAATTAAATGAAACAATCCAATGCAATTGCTAAATATGAAACAGACTGACCTTCCAAGGTGCTAAGCATCCATTTGCGGTGAATGCTGGTGAATGTCTCTCATTTGCTCTAGTGTAATGAGTTTCATAGGTTAACCAGTTGGATAGCTTCTTTCTTGTGCCAGTGCCCAGATTTTCACAATGTCTAGCCATGGTATCATACGGGAGAGGTGATGTGGAGACTGAAGTCCCTGCCACTTGACCTGCTACCTCGAGTGCCTGAAACCATAATACTTTTGAGTATTATATAAGCACGAGGAACAAATGCATATTTACAACATCGATTTGGTCAAAGTAGGGGGCAAGATTTGGAGGGAGGGCATGGGATTACCGATTCTAAAAGCTGTCCAATGCTGATAACATGGGAGACAGAAGGGGATGAAGGAATTTTTGGAATGAAGCGGGAAAGGTCTGCAACAGATGCTTCACTTGTCACATCATCATCAACTAATGAATTCGTTGGAATATCCTGCAACAGAACAGTACTTACAGTAATTAGATTTCATTCATCATATCATACATGCATGTGAACCCTGAAACAAAAAGGCCTCCCTCTTGTTCTCAAGGTCAAAATATTCAAATTCAGCAGGAATACATTTGTCTTATTTATATCATACCTCATCGAAGGAGAGTGACTCCTTGGAATGTGAAGCCATTTGATTGTGGTCCTCAAGTATTGATCGTGGACCATACATGAATGCATCATCAGGGGTAAATGGTTCTAACAATTGCTGAGCCAAGTCATCCACCTCCAGCTAAGAAGCACAAATAGAAATGTTACAAGGAGGGAGGGGGGTGTTGTCTGTAAGATAATCAAGTGTGGTACCTCAGTAATGGTAGATAGGGTCTGTAATAAGATGTCCATTAAGACCTTGTCAGATTCAAAGAATTTGCTTTGCAGTTCAGAGAGTAAAGATGAAGCTAATTGATTATCAGCAACAGATCCATATCCTCTCACATCTGCCTGAGCCTTTACATGTACTTGAAGGTCATCACTAATGCCAACATAAGGATCAACCTGATAAAGTAAAAAATGCATAAAGATGAATTTTTATCAGACTTGTTGCATGCGAGCTGAAATAAACTGTTTTCAGCTAGTTTTTGCAACTTGAGAAGTTTAATTTTAATATCTAGCAGACTCACATCATAAGGGAGCAATGACTTGAGCAAGTCATTCAACTCAGGAATTTGATATATTTTAGCTGCAAACATCAACATGCCTGTTGATAGTACCAGAATTGACCTCTGGCATGCTGGAGGTAACATTCCTGACAGAAGATAGAAACATGTGCACATATATGTTAAACATGTCAGAAGATTATAAATGATGTTAAATTTTCAAAAAGTTTCTCATAATCATTCATACCATTGTTTAAGTCTAAAGATAAATTTCTGAGAGAAAGGGGAAGCTGAAAGAAGCGGACCACAAGGTTGTCATTTGGGTTCTGCATCACAAGTTTGAGGCAGTCATTGATCGTACTAATCTACAAAAACAATCATAGAAACACAAAACTTCTTTGCCACAAAACTCATGCATTCTACCAGTTTCAAATGGCCCATCATGTTTTTATATGAATCACATGTATAAAGTCATAACAGAGACTATAATCAGAGCAAGAAATCATAAGTAAAACTGACAACTCAGGATAGGCTTAATCTTTGATAAGGAGCTTTTACAAAAATGGATGTGATGCAACCTGAGCTATTTACTACGACATATTTGTGTTCCTATTTCTGTATCACATTTGTTTGGGATGATTATCTAGGAAGTAATTCATGATATAGGCTAGGGAACTCAAGGTTTTTATTCACATCCAAGGGTGCTCTTATTTAAATCAGTGCCCTTGTTTAAATTAAAATTAGCAGAGTCTCCCAATTGGAGGCCAGAAGATATAAAAATGGAAACCAATAGAAAATTAATCAGGAAGAAAGCAACCTTCAATCGCGAAGAAATAAGTGTCAATACGAAAGAATGAGCTATAGCTTCAATATTTGAGGGCATGTTATCTGGAAGGGTGGCTTGTATCCAGAAGGCAGACAGCAATTGTGCTATTTGATCCTCATTAAGCTTCATAATATGTGGTTCCTGTGCAAATCATTCAACCATATAGATGTTAGCAACTCAATGAACTGGATTAGAAGTGTAAATGCACAACTAAAGAACCTGTAATGAACTGCTTACTCCCTCAGACAAGCTGGTCGTACTGGCAGTCCTATCAATAATAGAACTTATTTTGTAAAAATTCGGCGAATTCTTTCGGGCACGTCCTTGTTTCCAATCTTCCTCAACAACATCCCTTTCTTTATAACCATCGTTGGCATCATTTCCATGCTTTTCCATTTTGGATCCATCTTTCTCTCTTCGGAGCTTTTCAAGTAGCGCTGAAATTGAATCAAATGCAGATGCAGTATCAGAATGCCATCCTTTTGGTTCGCAAGTATAACCAGATCGCCAGGAAGCAGCTTCACGTAGGGGATGATTAGAACTTGGAATGAGAAGAGCTGAAAATATCTGGTGCGCTCCAACTCGCACCTTAGCATCTGGATGCAGCATTGCTTTCAGAAGTTGGACAAGAAGTACTTCAGGAAAAACCTGCATAGAGATGTTTCTATAATTTCAGTAAGCAGTATCCCAACCACAAAATTCCAGAGAGAGTTGTTTAATCACAAAAGAAATTGGATATGGATCCATTAGATAAAAAATGAGCTTATATCTAAAATTTATTAGAAAATAACCTCTAGAAGCAGTCATCAGAATCATTCAACTGATATGCATGCATTCACAATTAATGTGAAACTTGAAATCAACATAAGGCAGCAGTTGTAGAAAAGAAATAAAGCATAGATATCAATACTGAAAAAAAGATTTAACTCCTCTAACCTGCTGTGAATGACAACTGACTGATGATACTGAGATCGTATGGGCAAGAATCATCAAAGATCCAATGGTTGCACGGGTAACAACTCCAGAAGAGGATGGAAGCTTCTCCAGTGCTATGGCCATAGTGTCAAATAGCGGTCTTGCATCACTAATCTAATAAACCAACACAAATTCAGGTTAGCTCAAGGTACAGTAGAAAGAAGCAACCAAATGTTCCTTGCATGCTTCAAACTTACTCCTTTAGCAATTTCAAGTAAGCAATCTTCAATGGAATTCTGGAGTGAGATGTTCAAATTTGATTCTTGCTCTCCTGCAGATTCAACTGCAGCCTGAAGACTTTTCCTCAAATGCCTGCATAGATCACTGACGTACCCAATCTCTGTCAGCACTGCTCCAGATCTAATTTGTTGAGCCAAAGCTGCAGCAACTTCTATGACATGAGACTTGACTTGAGGATCAAGTGCAACATTTTTATGGTCCAGATGGCGTATAACAGCAGCTAAAACCAACTGATGGTGGCCTGACATCAAACAAGAATGGAAAGCACATGTATATAAGTGCATGCCACTGCAGAATAATTTCAGCCCAAGCCCACAAAAAGGCTTCTGTGCATGTGCAGGACATTAATGTATAAACCAAGCAAGAAACATATGATTGAAGATCAAGAAACCTGCACTCTCCAATAAGTAAGACATATCAGACAAAACTATCATGGCCAACCCTTGCCGAGGAACCCAGTGATGTCCAGAATCAAAGTACACAAGCATTGGGTCCAATACATGGCGCATTGTTGTACTCTCCTTTGCCAGCTCAGCCATTCTCTGAATACAGATTTGAGCCCATACTCTGGGTGTGTCAATCTCTTCCCTATAACAAAAGATGGAAAGGATCAAGAAATAGGAAAGAAAAATGAGACAATTCCATGATTTCCTTGCATGAGTTAGCAAATTTAGCATCCACTGTGGCAAGCTGCCTATGCTTTTGAAAAGTCACTACCTTGTCAAAAGAGACGGATCTTTCTTTTCTGGTCGGGGTCTGATGGCCATGCAGCTAGAGCCCATATCTGCAACTCTTCCCTCACATCTAACAACATCCAACCAATTATGACGTGCATCCTCTCTCCCATCATCTTCTTCATCCGGCTCGTAGTTATCTAATGTGACATGCACGATCTACAATTTGGATACATTAATGACTCAAAGCCTCGTGATGAAATAATAAACCAAGATCACATGAGAAGAAAAGCATTCAAAAAAAGTCAAGATTGTTAAGACTTCAGAACTCATATACAACATCACAAAGTGGTAAAGAATGAGAAGATTAAACCATGTCCATCCACTGTAACTCGTCATAATTTATATATTAAATAGAAGATTCGTGATCTAGAGATAGAGTGGAAACTATTGCAACTCTAGGTTGCATCCTATTAGTTTTGATCCTCATTTACTGGATTACTTTTCAGAGTCCTGGCAGATCAGATGGAACATTAAAAGTTCCATTATGTTACACAAGTATATTAGTGAGCTAAACATTAATTAAGAAAAGACTAAACATATTTCCAGCAAAATTTAGAAGGGAAGATATAAAACAAGGGTTCCTCTATTTCCATCAGTCTCTGTTGTTAGCCTCTTTGTTGGTGTGTGCATGTGAGCACCATTAAATATTGTATTTTTTGCGCTAACAAAGAGGGAAAAAAAATCACAAGAGTAAAGAGATTAGTTATAGGGGGGAAGTGCTAATCTTGTCAAAATAGGGATCAGTATGGGGTGATCTACAGATTGTCCTATTCTTCAGAATATTCAGGTAAACCAATCACCCACGACACTCAAACCCAAGCTCATGCATTTGAAAATAGGAGAAAACCTCACAGAAATTTTCACCTATTCCATCATTCCAAGTAAAAAGTACAGAAAACATAGAATAGACAAATTCTAAACTATTGATTCACCAAGTTTGGGAGAACCAACACCATGTCCATTTGAATATAAAAGTAGTGTAGATTAAATTTTCTCAGAAGAACAAACCTCGTCAAAAGCAGCAAAAATGTATGAGAACTCTGCCATGAACCACACCTAGCAACGGAAAAGCCTGTCACATAAGAAATTATCCCAAATCCAGAAAACAATTGCAAAGGACACCAAGGGAACAAAATCACCAGAAAACAACGCCCAGATTATCAAATTGCATTCTTCTAAGCATATCAGAAATCAAATACATAATTGATGTACCATGGCTGAGAGGCACTGCAGACTTGAAGCCCTCAGGCAACTTCTATTATTTTCATTCCCATTCTCACATGCCAGGTTACACACTTTATGAACAAACTTTTCAATGTTATGAGAGTAAGTTCCATCTGCCTGCCCACACATGCACAAGAAATTAAAATAGGTGTCAGAAATGTCATATTTTATCAACTATTAATTATGAATCAGAACTCATCTCTCCATAAAAAAAGGGAAATTACTTCCTCAATGGCCATTGAAGGTAATTCATACAGTTCTGACCCATGATTTACATATAGAAAACAAACTCCTAATGAATATCCAACATGTACGTTCTGCATCAGATAACAATCTAACAGCATTTTTTTCATTGTTAAACAAAGGCCCTGTACTTTGAGGAACATACATGATCCATCAACTCCATATAATAATCATTTCATCTTTTTTCTCAACATCTCACTAATGTCCAACCCCATGATGGCAGAAACAAACAGTTTAAAAGATATGCCTACACAGAACTTTGCTCATAACATGTTAACAATTTATCCACTTGGAGACTAAGATAATCAAAAGCTAGATGCATCCACGTTGCTTGCATACGAGATCTAAAATAAATCACTTTTTTGTTGGTTCAACCCTGAAGCTTGCAGGTAATCTTGGGCCATTAAATTTTAAAATTAAGTTTCATTGGTGTTCACATTTCAATATTTCATTCAAAAGATTTGTAACCTACCTGACTATAGATGAACCTTGTTAATGTTTGGCATCCAAGTATCATCAATGGATCCTGCTTAGATTTGTCCAAGAGTTCATTGACCACATTCAACAAGCTAATAGCAAAGTATGCCCTGCAAAATGCAAGATATGATGATATTTCTGCCACAATAGAGGTATCATAGGAAATAAAGTATCACCAAACTATTTGGGTTAATGTTTCAAAATAGGACAATATGACCAAGTGAGCTTACTAGTTATCAAACCCCAAATGCCATTACAAAATAAGATGATAGTGATAGAAAGGGAAATTTAAGCAAACCACACTTACATCTGATCCTTGCACATGCAGAGCAACTTGTTGTATGCCTCTGTAACAATATTAATGAACTTGACATGCCCACTCCTCAGTTCCTTGAAGCACCTTTCTTCTAGATATTTTGCAATCTACAGAAGTGCACTCATAATTCTCAAGGTCAAGTCTTATCAGTAGCCATAATTTATGTTGAAGGTCAATGAATTTGATACCTTTGGGATTCGAAATGGGTTTTTAGCAGCATATTCACATAACTTGACAATCTTTCTTTCATTTGGATGGCCATCCTACAAAATTATTGTGGAATTTAGAGCTCATAATAGTCACTGGTGTAAAAGAAGGAAGCTAAAAGAGGTTTATTTTACATAAATACGCAACAGTATATAAAAATGTGTGAGCTAAACTGTTTATTAGTAACACTTGACCCCATTTTTAACTCATGGACAGTCCAAGAACATAACTCATCCAGTCTATTTGTGGGTGTCTGTCTTTACATGCCCTCCCATTATTCCATCCAAGATCCGAGAAAAAAGAAGGGTAACCCCGTATTTCTTTTCAAGTCTAAGTTTTCATAGAAACATGTAGCCTACCATGCATACAAGCTATAAACATTATACACTCTTCGGTGATCACCAACATTACAAAATCTAAGTTCAGATTCTTATCTTCCTGCCATACACAAGACAAACACAACCCCCAGACTCAGATACACCAGCCAAAAAAATTGTGGCAAGCACATGATAGATGACATATACGGCATTTCACTGTAAATTCTTAACATGTTTAACGCCAACCCATCAAGAAACTGCCAGCGTATAAATAACAATGAGGAAAAAAAGAAGCAAAAAGGTGTGAATTGTTGAATGCTCACAAGGGACTTGGGGAAAATCTCTGCAAGCAGTTTCTTATATCTTTTAACAGGTTGCCGCGATCTGGACCTCAATGCAGGGCAGCACACACACATGCTCTCACAAGCAGGGAATATGTTCCTAGAAATGAGCCCCATCTCCTGTACATTGTCGAAAACAGAGAAGCAAGAGTTAAAACCCTGCTAAATTCTACTGCAATTTTTAAGCCACTGACCATGAATCAACAAGTACTGAATATAACTCACAACTTAACAAAACAAGAAAGATAAATACTTAACATTAAAACATCAATAACCCCAAATCAGATTTTTGAAGAGAGGGTTCAAATAGTGCAAGCATGACCAAAACATGCCAAAAAGCAAATATTCAACAAAAAATAATAGTGATAAGAAGAAAAAAGGCCATGAGTTTTTCCTTCTTTTTTAAACGCCAACAATAACTCGCACAAAACACACTCCAGTGAAGACTCCATGAACAAACATAATCTTACCTTCACAAAAAACTTGCGTCTTTTTAAAATGGCAACACAAAAGCGCCGCGAGAAATAACAACAAAGATTCTAAGGAGATGCAAAGAGAGCCAAGAAAGAAGCAAACAGCAAGAAAGGAACAAACTTGAACAAATACTGTAAACACATTGTAACATACCAGTAAAAGCAGCTTAATTCAACTAATATGCCAAAAAAACACACCACCCCAGAAGCTCAAAATAAGATTATTTAAGTTTATACCCCAAAACATCACCAATCCAGATGATAAAAAACCACTAAGAAACCAACTTCAGCTTGCAAAACAAACAAACATGAAAAGAGGCACAGACCCTTTTAGCTAATGCCCTTGCTGAAGCAGATCTGTGAGAGGACAGGATCAAGCAGCAGCAAAAGAAAACAAACGCTACAAGACAGAAAACAACACACCAGTACTCTCAAGAAGAGAGAGAGAGAAAGGGAGAGAGAGATACACGTGATGTGTCAGAAACTTTAGAGGGAAAGAGAGAGGGGGAGAGAGGGAGGTGGTTTTGTGTCAGAGATGGGATGACTCGAGAGCCTTGCAGACAGTATATCTCAGAAGACAAGCCTTTTGTTTAATGTTTGTTTGAAAAAAAGGTAACACAGGAGGAGTTTGAATTTTTCATTGGTGCTTTTTCAGTACAAGAAGCATATGTATGTATGTGTCTATCTTTAATTTGAAATTGAAAGTTAGGACTTTGAAGTAAAAATTATTTGGTAACATCCCTTCTGGTTTATGCCATAGATTTAATTTATTTTTTTAATAATAAATATCCGCATCAATTTTTATATATATATATATATATATGTTAATTAATTTTTTAAAATTTTAAAATTAATAATTATATAAATTTTTAATAATTTTAAAATTTATAGTGCTCAAATTGATAACTTTTAAAGAATAAACTCAAAACCTAACTAATTAAATTATAATTATTATAATTTTTAAATTTGTATTCATAATACTCTTATATCAAGTTTTATTTTAAATTATTTGAAATATTAGTTTTGTTAATTTAAATGATTTGATAATTTAATTTACAACATGATTTATTATATTAATGAGATTGGTGAAATCAACTTAAATAAATTAAAAAAAATGATTTAATTGATCCAATGATTGTAAAATTGACCTAATAACTCAATTTCTATACCAAGATAAATATTAAAACTAGCTATTATTTTTAATTTAAGATCATAATAAGAGAGTAAATCCAGATGTTCACATGAAACTATTTCATGAAGAAAATAAGTTTTTATAATTGGAAGTTTTAAAGAAATAAAAGGTCTTTTTCCTTTTTAAAATAAATAAGGAGTTCGTATATTTTTAACAAGAGTTATAATGAGCTTCTTTTTTTTATTGACAAGCTGTCTGTCAAGAGGTGGTAATAGATTCAATAATATTTTACCAGAATGGTGTCGTTTATAATTTATTTTAGGTATTTTTTAATATTATAATAGTGGTATTTTTTAAAATATATTAATTTTAAAAAAATCAACCGACCATATCAGTGCAAGTTTAATATCATGGTAATATAATTGATCTTATGATATGTTATATTGGATTTAATTACAATTTTTTTAGCACTCAAAAAAGATTTTATTAGCCTCAATAATTTGCCGGTCAACTAATATAGTTGTAACGATTGAAAGTGGTTTTAATTTTGGGCATTCAATGCATGGGTTGGTGCTTGATGTTAACTAGGATTTTTTTTATTTTATTTTTGAGTGTGTTTTGTAGCAGGTTTGGATTGATTATCTGGAACAGGACAAAGGGGTAGAAACTATGAATTTTCCTGCAAGGGCCATACGATTAAAATGACATAAAATAATCTATGTAGTTTTAGATATAAAACATAAATTACTTTACTGTAATTTGATATGTAAAGCAGGATTAAGCAATGAAAACTAAATAATTTTTGAAATTTTAGTAATGTTAAAAACATTTTCAATTGTCTGCAGTGCGATGAATAATAAATCATGTTTATTTTTATTTTTAAGGGCTTCTAAGAGGGTAACAATAATTCTATTTTAAAGTGTTTTTTATTTAAAAATTTACAAAAATAATATTTTTTATGTTGTGCTTATCACAAATGAAGCTGTAGCAAGAACTTCAGTGGCGATGTCCCAGCAAAGGTGAACGAGGACCAAGAAAAGGACTTCATCTACAAAACAGAGAATCTCAAAGTGAGAATTTCTAAGCACCACTGCTAAGCCTTGGTGATTTGGAAAAAGATCTTTCCCAAGAGAATATCTTCACAGTGAGACAACAAGAGTGCCTGGACGTTGATGAATTCATGCCTCAATAATCTATTATTCTACACCAGTAGGAGGAGGGCTTGGCTCGAGCTGGATCTGTTTTACTTGCAAGGTGGACTACCTCTCCTTCGACCCCCGCACTCCCTAATTAATCATGTCAACATCAGCTTGCATGCTAAGCAACTCACATGGGATCTCTCTGTATTTTATTCCTTGCCTTGATTTTAGTGGGAAATTGAAGACATGGCTTCCAAAATCAACAAGAGATCCCTTCAAACTAGGATTATATCGATTCCAAAGTTGAGGAACTCTGGATTATCCTGAGAATCAACAACCTCGTTGGTGCATGGTGTCCATTTGGAATGCTCTCTACTCAAGAAAGCATGAACACAACTACCAGCTACAAGGAAGGCTAGCAATTATGACGAGTGGGGCACAGACCAGGGGGCCATGGCTATCTAACTTGGACCGCTAGTTCATTGTCATTGAACAATTGAATTGACCAGGATGGGAAATTTGAGAAAGAGATTAGCCAGAAAGGATTGCATAGTTGTTTTTTTGTCACTTTTGATATATGGTACAAGTGAAAGTGTCTGGTTTAGGGTTGAATAGTAATTCGGTTATTTTAAAAAATATTAGATATTTGATTTATTTTTTTATGTTTTCATGATTAAATATCTTATCTTCAATTTTTATCTACGCCTTGTTGATAAAGAGCACCACCAAGTGTCTCGGTTTATATATAGATTCCACAAGAAGCTCTAACAAACGTAGACATGAAATCACCGGAATACTTGAGGAGATGAAAGACTGTGAAGAGAGAGTTATCATGACAATCATGCTATCGTGTAATTGGTCATCATTCATTGATCAAATAGAGGGAAGTGATGGTTGGCAACTATCGTGTAATTGGTCATCACTCAAATCATTCACTGATCAAATAGAGGGAAGTGATGGTTGGCAGCTGAGAACAAGCTAAGCATGCTTTCCACATCATCTTGGTTCCATCGAACAAAATTTGGTGTTGATTCCACCTAAAATGCAAGGCCCTCAAAAGCAAACAACACCTCGCCTGCCTAGCCGGCCGGTCAACTTCATAATATACTGATTCGGAACCTGATCCAAGGTGTAGTTTCAATAATGTTCGGTGTATTGCCCTTAATTACCATTTCAATGGCATTTGTGCTGCTGTCCATTTTACTTTTCATGAAGTGCTAGTCATACATCAAGCTGTTTCAAGCACCATGCTGATGATATCCCCAAAAAAGATGAAAAAAGACAGACTCGGAAAAGGACCGTGGCAAAAGAATGTAAAAGAACTTCTCAACATTTCAGTAAATTTTTTGATAAGTGCCCGCCAAGTACATTAAGAGAAAGTGGTGGAGCTATTGAACTCATTACTTACAATTCGATCATCAAAAAAAAAAAAAAATTACTTACAACAAAGATAGCATTGGATGAACAACATAAGATACTAGAGACTTAATATGTTATCCGCCTGTTAACATTTAGGACAGTATCTGGATCGCATTTTGTCGAGAATCTCAGCATATTCAATTGGCGTTGCTTCACTACAGAAAACTTCATCCCACATCTTGAGAAGATCTGCTCAGATGGTAATTAAGTCAGCGCACACACACATATCAATACTAATGGCAATAATCATGTTTGAAACGTACTTCAATATAATACAAAGAATTGTGCATGTGAAATGGTTCATGCAAGACCGGTGCTCGAGCTGATACATAATATTTATTGTGCACCATGTGCACGGATCAAATTCAAACAAGCCATCAAATTGAGTCATACATGATTAAACATTAGAAGGCTTAACAGATTACATGTCATTTCAAGGATTCTAGAATCTGAAAAGGTGCATTAAATAAACATACCAGCTTTATCTGTAGATGGAAGACACATGATAAGAATGTCAAATCTTGGGACTTTGGTCAAGTTCTCTAGATATTTGACAGCCAAATCCATGTCATTTCTGCCAGAGGAACAAGCGAAAAGAGAGTCACAACTCTAGTAACCCAAACACAGCCCAATCATCCAAAACATAAACAGCAGAAGAAATCTACTTACATGAAAAAGGAGAACACACACTTGATGATGTCGATTAGAATAGTAACAGACAATGCGTTCTTAAATATCTGAGGCAATGCACTTGGAGTAGTAACCTAGTAATGCCAGGAAAGAAAACAATGAGTTGTCAAATGGATGAACCAGTTAGGATGGGGAAGAAGCATAAAAGGAACATCAATATAAATATTAGTGCCCTGATCAAATGCTTACCACATCCACTCATTTATTAAAGCTATGACTAAACCTCCTGAATCTATACTTGAACAAAGGGAAGTAGCAGCAGCATTTCTATTGTTTTTATATAGTCATTATGCTTCCAGAGACTATCCAAAAAGAAGGTCATCTCCTGAAGTGCCCGTGCTTGACAATCTCAATTTACCATCACAGAGAAAAGGCCAATTTTTTTGCATGCTTGTTAAGTTTTGTTTTCCGACCTTGTCCTTTATCCTAAAAGAAATGCAAATCAGTTTAAACTGAAACAAAAACCTTCAAGAGGTGAGCCTGGAGTGCACGATCACCAGAAAAGCCTCGCCAAGAAACCTCAAATTGATAAGCTGAGTTTGGAGGTGTAATGTTTTTTGCAGCTTCAGCCATGGCTCGAGAAGCCGCTTGAGAAGCGAGTTCTTTAACTGAGGCCTTCAGCTCCTGCCTTCCAGCTCTGTTATTTCTCTGCAAAAGAGTAAATGAGATATTAATCACCAGAAACAACAATTACACAAGCAAAGTGGTAACAAGTAGCCACAACTGAAGTTCAGAGATAGCAGGATGGATTAAAGAACTTTCCAGTAAAGAATCCACTCATGAGGCATTTGAAATCTGCAAATAATAGTGCCAGATATGTTTTAATCTTAATCCAATTTATGGGCAGACAAAGAAACATCCCATTTTTAGTGGCTATCTGCAGAAAGATACCAATCAATGGATTTGGTAAGAGCCCTGGCTCCAATGCATGTGTGACAGCACACAGGACAAATGGAGAAAGACAGCAATACATGCTTTGTCCCTTGAATCAACTCTCAGGTCAAAAAATGCATATACTTATGACCATGCTACAATGTCATTTCACTTTCATCAGTCCCACATGAATCCATATAATTTGCAACAATATGAATATTGTTGTTCCAAAGGCATCCTGATATTGCATGATTTAAAGAGAGAGAATTTGCAACTAGTAGAAACACCAGCAAAAACAAAAGCTTAATGAACCAGTTCAAGGTAAGAATGAAAGAGAAATGGAATAGGATTTGTAATCCTATTCCATAGAAAGGGATTGTTAATGCCTAAAGTGGAATGGACATCCTTTCCCCATCTGCTGGGACAAAAAAGCCAAAACAACCATTTTCCCTGTTTATTTAAATAAAAAAAAATATAAAGAACACAAACCAACCTCTCAAACACACACACACACACACAACAGAATGGTAGCCATGCACAGATGTGATGCTACACCTGGATAATCTCTGCATTAGAACTTGGAATAGCATTTGCACGAGAATCATTGCCTAATTGACCATCAGATCTGCTTCCAGCTCCTGTGCTTTTGTTCTTTATCTCTTCCACATAGACAGATTTCTTCACAACACCATCTCCATCATTCTCCTGCCACCAGAATTTAGAAGTTCAAATGAAAAAATATCCGTGTTTCCTGAACATAGATAGTAGAGTCTCGAATCTGAGAAACTCCAATCATTTTGAATATGCTTGTGAAACAACTGCTACCTTTTCTTCCAAGTAACAAGAGCAAATATTGAGACATGAAAATAGGTCTAGAACATCTATTGAAGTTGCTAAAGGAGGAGGAGGGGTGGGAGATGGGAAATGGGAGATAGAAGAAAAACTTTACATTTGCATTGGGCATACAGCTACTCAGCACTTGAGGGCAGATATCTCATTTTTACCTTAGCTTTATCTTTTTGAGAAGCAGATGCCCCAGTCCTTCGAGTAACATTTGAGACTGGATGCACTGCATGTCCATTGACACTTGTTTCTGACCTTCCTCCTTTTTTTGCTCCTTGTAAGGAGCTTCTGAGAGACTCAGATGCTTTCTGGAGAATTTCATGTGAAAAATAAAAGCAACAGTTACAAAGAATTGCATCAATGAAATGTAACAGCCAGAATAGCAACATATGGTATAGTCACTTGCCTTCTCGTACAAAGATTTGACCTCAGCATACTGTTTCTTGATTTCCTGGTTATTAGGTTCCAGTTTCAAAGCAAACTCAGAATCTGTAGTAAGTCATGTTCATTAAATCATACAGTCATCATCAAAAACTATCAGGAAAAGAATCACTAGATAATCAGAGAAGACCAATATGTAGGTTTGAATCAACACACCCTCGATGGATTCTTTAAGTTTCCCCAATTCCTTTCTTGCTGTTGCTCTGCGTGAGTATGCTTTTATGTAGCGATCATCTAGATTCAAAGCCTCTGTACAGTCATCTTCAGCCTCTGGAAATCTGAGCAAAAAGAAAACGAATTAAAAAAATTAGCCATATTCATGAAAATTATCTTCACATGCAGTAAAGCAACCTATAAAATGACAAGATAAAACAAAGATGATCAAACACTGCCAGGTAATCAAAAGTTGTGCAAGTATATCACACTAAGCAACAAGAACTCTACAAGCATACCTACACTTCTTAAATCTAACACTATCAGACAGGAAAAACTTGCCTTTTGATTTTGAGATATGCCATTGCTCGATTTGCATAGGCTACTGCTGTTGGTGACAACGCTATGCTTCTTGAATAGCACTCTATAGCTTCCTTATACTTCTTCTGCTTAAAATACTCATTTCCCTATAAATTAAGAATTTGCAAACTTAGCAGCACAAACCATTACTACTGAATCTTTTTTTAAGTACTATCACAGGATGATTCATACCAATTCTTTCTCCGTGGTAGCATCAACAGTACTCTCATCAATTGCAAAACTATTTGATAGGCGATTGATTGCATCAAAGTTCCTTGAGTGATCATACATTCCTGAACTACTTGAAAAATCAACAGCAGAAGAAGTTTTCCCTGTTGATCTTTCATCCTCACCAATCTTCTGAGTATAGGAAGCATTGTTAACTGGTTAAGAAATTGTTATACCCCATATAATTGCTCTAAGCATATGCATGGATGCAAAAACACATGTATGCCATGACTTTTCATATTGGAATAAGAGCATATTGAAACATCCAGTGCACTTATCAATGATCTTTTAAATTGAGCATCTCTACAGCTCACTCAAAACCCGCAAGAATTCTGACAATTGCCATTTAAGTTTTCGCTCAGACAAGAACAATTCAGTACTGAGCATTGGATTATCCAAATCTACCAGTCCCCACAACACCTCTCAATTTTTCCACTAAAACAAACCAAGAACAGATTAACTGCACCATGTAAAATCACTCTACTAGCAAACAAATAAATCACTTACAACACACAATGGAAACATATACCAGAAACATTCATGCTTGACTCACTATTCCTAAGCCACCTAAAACAGCGAGCTTAAAAAAAAGAGCAACATGCAATAGAAGATTGAAGTCTCTTTTACAAGCTACAAGCTTCTCATGATAAAAGATGATTTTTTTCAACAACCAATTTCTCATTCCTATAATTACATTGAAAAGACTTGAAAGGTACTACAACTTGATTAAGAATCGAAACTTTACCATATCAGAAGCTTGTGACTTCTTCTTCATCTTTTTATCAGTGTCCTTAAGAAGTTCCCAATCCTGCAAATCATTCAAAAACCCCTGGAAATCCTGGAAACAAAAATGGGTTTTCACCAAAAATATATATATAAAAATAAAACCTTATTGACAAGAATCCTATTCATACCAGCTTTCATTTAAAAAAACACACACACAAAGACTTGATTTTCAAAGATTATTAATAGAGAGCATAAAAGAAGAAGTTTAGGAGAAAAATACAGTGATCATGAAGTTTTGAAAAGGGAAATGATTATAAAGCTTGAGCTTTCATTTTATTGTTATTACAGTTTTCTTAGTAACCAAACAGAACTTAAAAAATCAAAAAAGGAAAGAAATGTACCAGAGCTTGATCACGTCCATGCTTGCCTGGAGCCCTAGCCATGGGTGTTGGAGAGGGAGGTAGAGGTTTCTGGAGGAGCTGTGAAGGAAGGATTTATGCGAGTCACAGGGGTTTTTGTGTTTCTAAGCTGACTTAATGATATTTTTGGCGTGCGAAATTTTCTATTTTTTGTATTTGAGCTTACTAATTTTTATTTTTGTTATTTAAGTGAAAAAAATAATTTATTTTAAATTTCATATTCTTATTCTTATATCAATTTAAATAAATTAAAAGGTAAAAAGGTAAAATAATAATAATAATATTTTAAAAAATAATAAATAAAAGATGACTTGCATCACTAAAAAAACTTAAATTAACTTGATTTCTTTCCTTTTTTCACAAACTAAATAAATATTCACCTCTAACTTAAAAAGGTAATATTTTTTTTAATTTTTTTCTTCAATACAAATTTATTATACCAAAAAGTTGACTTTCTTATTTAATTTTCATTTTTTCTTGCTTTTTTTATTTTTATTTTTATTTTCTCACCTAATCATGATCCATATAAATTTATTTTTTGTGTTTTATTTTTATTTTCTTTTAATTGTAACTTATTTTTTACTAATTTATCATTTTAATTTTTTTAACTTGATTATGGACAAAGCAAGATTCATCATTGTACTCTTAAGAACTTTTTTAAATTTGGTCCCTCTACTCTAGATGTTTCTTTAATATGACCCCTCAATGGAATTCCGTCTTGGCAAAATTATTTGAAAAAAATTGAATATGAGATATTTAATGATATTCTAAGCTTTCGTTATTCTCAGACGGGCTTGTGGGTTTGGAATTAAATTTGTGGCTGCTGGTTGTTTTCGGGCCGACGTGGGATGGTGCTTGCGGTTAACAGTAGCTGAGCTCAGGCGAACGGGAAGATGCTGGTGCGTGGTGTAATGATAAACAAATACAATGAAAAGACTTCCTTAAGCATTTATTTTCATAATTAAGTTTTTTTCTTTTATATATACAAGAACGAGCTCTCCAAGATACGTCAAACAATTCCACGGATGCTAAAATCATCTTGCTATAGCTTCTCTTATCTTAGAAGGGGTAGTGGGAACTCAAGGCTATGAATGAAAGGACGATGGATATAACAGGGACCCAATTTGAATCCTCCTCCTGAAACCCACAACACATTTCCATCTACAAGATGAAATGATAATTTAAAAGGAACAATTCTAAAATGTAACAATTATATGTGACTATAGCAGCAATTTCTCCATGCTCCCATCCGCTTGGTGGCGATAGTTGCTTTACATAAGCCTTCCACCCCAGCTCTTATTCGAGATTACAGATAATGGAGCTGGAATGCTAGTGCTTCCTAAGTTCGTGGAGACCCGGACTCGTAGGTTCGTGCAGGTGGACCTTGATCTTAACAGGCAGTAAGAGGTTGCACCTTTTCATGAATTGCCTTGTAGCATTGGAGACTACAAAGGGGTAGTTTTGACTCCGAATCTCGGTACTTGTATGGATTTGTACACGATGGAGCAGCACATTTCTCCCGGGGAGGAGGGTAACTGAAATCCAGATGAAAGCAAAATCATCAGGTGTAAAGCAGCAAAAACAGCAATGTGCCTAGATAGCAGATGTGGGATATAGGCAATACAAGGTGTGCTGGAACACAATCTAAAGCAGCTGCTACTATAGAATACACAGTCCACAGGGTGGATGAGCATCCTAGTTTTAGGAACTTTCTAAACTATGCCTGAACGTGCACCTTACACAGTGCCTCATGACGAAATCACCCAAGGAGCAAAATCAGTTTGTTCTAAAATTAATTTAAAAAGAAGCCCTGTTTAGGAACATAACCTAGGACCTTCATTTTGTAAGAGAGAAACTCATACCTGCAAGGCTTGGAGTCAAATATACTAGGCAAGCCCATTTCATCGGGGAATGTTACAGTTGTTCCAGACGGACCCATGACCCACCTAACATGGTCTGATGCAAGTACCATAGCATTTGCTGCTTTCTCCTGAACAGAATTAAAATGCCCCAACGTTAACATTAACATAAAAACTGAACAGCATAAGTAGGCAAGTTGAAGGGTGAAATGACGAGCAGAGAATGCTCACATATTCTCAATATATTACCTGTGCCATTTCTTCTTGCCGTTTCTTCAGTTTATCTTCTCGTTTCTTCCTAGTGGAATCTTGGCCCAGTATTTTTCTGATTGCTTCAGCCTAAGATTTTCAGTCAATATTAATCTTTAATTCTCTCCAACATCTTTGTGATTTCCATGAGAGAGAAAAAAAATATACGTGCAAGTAAAAGTAACAGGGTAAACCTCAGATTCCCTATTTGCCTTTTCAAGTTGCATCCTGCGTCTTTGAAGAGCCTCAGCTCTCTTCAACTGCTGTTCCACTTCAGTGAGTTTCTCTTTTTGCTCTGTCATCAAAACAATCAGCAAATTTAATGTCTGGGAAATTCCACAAATGTTCAAAAACAGGATCACTGGAGCAAAAACAACTAGGTACTTTTAGGAGGAGCTGGAGGTAACCCATTTGGGAACTCTATTAAACTAGGAAAACCAGAGGAGGCATCTTTGCCAGTTTGAAGTGCTCGTTGACGTGTCGTGACTGTCATTTCCTTCTTGGAGTCCACTGATAGATCAGCAAACTCTTTTCTTGGCTTCTTATTCTTAGATGTAGGGTCACCATCTGACCCCAATTCTTCCTCTTCCACATAATCAGTATCTTCAGATACTCTCCCTGATTTAGATTTCTTACCCTCCTTGCCAAATCTAGTTGATCCATGATCTCCAGCATCTACATCATATAGACCATCAACATTTCTCTTCAATACTCTCAATATCTTCCGCTGTTTCCTGCTTCCTCCCTCTTCATCTTCAAACTCTGCACCATAATCAGTGCTGACCTTCAAAGTCTTGACTTTTTCAAGGTAGCGAATCTCATCATCATCCTCTCCTCCATCATCCAGCACTCCATCTAATAGCCGTTTCTTGGGAACCCGCTTACTTTTACGAACTGGCTCGTACTGATCAGTTTGCTTTGAAGACAGATTCTCACCTCTCAGACCATCTGTTTTCCTAACATTTAGACCACTTCTGGAGAAATCCTTCCACGGGACTCCTCGTAAACCACTTCCCTTACCTGAAGTAAAGGAATGGTTGTCATCCAAATTCTCCTGCAACAAGGATTGAGTTAGCTGCAACTAGTAGTGCTTACATAATTAGCAGACATAAAATGTTGTAGGCTTGTAGCAAAACATTGTCAACTGGGTCAAAAAAGGAGGAAAAACAATGAATAATGATTTCTAGACATGAATTGAAAGCTGACAAGTACAAGGAATTTGTCACAAATGAGAAACTCTTAACATGGTTTTGTTTTATCTAGTTGGAGTGAACGGGTTTGCCACTAGAAAGAAGATAATTACAGTCTTACAGATCTTGCATCTGAGAATATAAGGATGCTCAAACTCAAAATTCTGGATTTAAATGATTGCTATATGACAGTCCATGTGGATGTGACTGTCAAAACCTAATGCAGACAACACCATACCAGACTCAACAAATTTTGAATGAAAAGTACCTCAATTAACTTCTGCCGGGGATCTGGGAAGCGAGAAGATTTTGAAGATGATGACCCAACAGCAGATGCACCATCAGATGCGGACTTTGCATTAATAGTTCGTGTGATACCACCAACTTTAAGCTTCACTTTCACTTTACTCTCATTTCCTACTCCATCTGAAAAACCTCCAACATGCCCCGAGCTAGTTGTGCTTTTCCAATTAGCTGGAGCAAGGACACCTTCGCTGGACCTTCTAGAATCGACTCCACTGTGCCTCTGCTCGTTACTTCCTCGAAAAGAACAATTGTTGGAAGCTTCATCAGATTCTCCCAATCCTCCATCTTCATTCTTCATCATATTCTGGGAAGATTCACAGTCAGCAAGGTTAGTGGAAGAAGCTCTTGAACTGCATAGAATCAAACTGACTTTTTTCTTTCGTGAAATTGAACCATAATCATTATTGTCATCGCTTGACACTTTGCTTACAGTTTCTGAAGGTGGTGTGGATGATAAAGATGAAACATCAATGTAATCGGAAGGTGTGTGTGAGTCATTCCGTGGACGACGGGATGTATTACTCCTCTTCTTCCTAACAGCACTGTTTGAATCACTAAACCCAAAACCCTCCATAAACAGGACAAAGCAGAAGCCTAGTTCCGATCTTATCTACCAAAGAAAGAAAGTTGAAATAAGTCAGAAAACACAAACTTTTCAAGGAAAAGTTTCTTAATTGCATCACAGATGGCAGATTAAGCACAAAACTGCATTAAGCAACTCATGCCACACTGTAAATGAAGCCCCAAATAACACAGCACATATAACAAGTAGCAATCCTGTCTGCATCGATACAATAACCACTTAACAGATTCTCGTTGACTTCATACAATTCAGTTGGCAACATTACAATATAGCAGCAACTACCTATTTGATAATTGAGAAGGTGAATACTGCAGGCTACAACGCATGTCTCCTAAACAGAAAAAAAGTTTACAAATTAATTTCTTTTATAGTTTGAAGGTTGTACCAGAAAAGAAATTTAACACAGATAACTACATAACAGCAATTAACGCATATCAGACAGTATCAGGGGCTTATTTATGAACAAAAATTCCAAGATTATTGAAAAGGCACATATACACCAAGCAATACAATTAATGACACGAAAAGAAAATTCAAATTTATAAAAAAAAAAAAAATTGTCAATTTAATGTATAAACAAGCTCAACGAGGCCAAATAAAATATTATAAATCTATTACCGATTATCCAATATCAACACGCCAAAACAGTCACAAATTCAGATTCATAGAAATAAAACAAGAAAGGCAGAATCTTTGAAGCAAACACACTTACAAAACGACTCAAGAAACCCATTTTGCAAATCTTCAAAAAACACCAAAACAACCGAATAGAGACCAAGAACAAGCAATTTACCTATCTGGGTCGCGGCCAAAAGGCCTGAAAACCCTTGAATCGCCTTCTAAAAACAACCAACGAGAAAGATAGAGGAGGGTATCGACTTAAAGATTGGATTTTTGGTGGATTAATAGTACGAGTAGGATAACTAGCCAGGTGGAGGTGCGTAATTGGACAGAGAAAGGAGGAGGTGGTGGGTTTTGGTTAAGGAGGTAAGAGAGTGGTTGTGATGTCAAAAGACAGTAACATGGTGTATGATTCATTGACATCCTCATCTTTGTATAACATGCCAAAGTCCTGTGTTTGCGCTTAGTCTCGGATCACTCTCTTCTCCATTCCAAGCCAAGCTGCAGAATTTCTAGTCTGGTCCCTTTACGTTTAATATTTTTAATATAGTCCCTATGCTTTTCTTTTCTGTAATTGATTCCTCTATTCTAAAAATTTCTTAATGCAATCCCCTTGTCACACTCATTTCCAATTATAAGAAAACTAAAAGTCATGAGATGTTTTTATCTTGCAATGTGTACTACCGTCCTCTCTCACTCACGTGTCACTGTCCATTGAAATAGTTAGTTTTTTTTTTTAATCTTTAATTTAATCCGTGAATATCTTTTTGCACAATTGAACTCTTTTGAGTACAAATTAACACCCAATGACTTCTTCTCTTTTCTTTTTTTAGACCAAAGTGAAGAAAACAGAAAAAATAGGTGATAATTTCGAATTTCTCTTTGAAAGTTTATTTTAGCCCCCGTCTTTTTTTTGTTAACAGTTAATCATTCCTTTTAGTTGCAAGAAATTCGATTTGACACCAAATTTTATTCTCTTATTTTTTAGGTTTTTCTTAGATGAGAGAAAGGAGCTCGTCAGGTTTCAGTATAAAGAAAAATTCGTCGTTTACAACGATTCTTACTATAAAAATAGTTGTTATTAATATTAATGACTTTCATTTAATTATAAAAATTTTATTTTATTGTTTTTTTTTATTGCTTAAAAAGATGGGTTTGACAGTAATCTTTTCATTGCTTAAAAAGATGGGTTTGACAGTAATAATATTTTTTATTTCAAGTTGATTTTATATTTTTAAGTTATTTTTTGGGTTGTTTAAAGCTATTAATAGATATATCAAAATGATTTCCTAGTATTTTAGGTTAAGATATGTTGAAAATGGCTTCTTTTTTTTAACTGAGGCTATGTTTTTCTTATTATTGACTAATAATTTTTTTTGCCTTTTTGGGTTATTTTATTGTTCATAAAATATTAAATAGGCACAGATATTTCAAAATAAATCAATAACAAATAATACATCTTATTAAAAATATTAAAATAACCCTAGTCTAAAGGCATGTAATTTTTTTATGAAAAATAAAAAAATCATTACACTATAGCAAGGAACAGTAATATATGAAAAGGGCTAAAATGAAATCTCCTTTTGCTCTAGTTGTTTGTTAATATATCAATTGAAACTAGGTATTTGTCTGGTATTATATTTCTACATGTATTTAAATGTATTTTAAAAAAAACATAAAATTAATATTTTTCATATTGTTAACATTTTATTATTAAAAATAAAAAAAAAAATTTAATATATATCCAAATAAAAAATAACATACAATATCAATCAAGCAACAAGATTTGGCATCAAATGATTCCAAGAACACACACGACACTTTTTATCAACCCAGAATACTTTAAAAAGAGTAAATTCTTCTTGATTTCGACTTTAATATTTTAATTTCAAGAATTAAGAAATGGAAGAAATATTCTTATCGCCTGAGAAAGCTATCGGAAGTGAACCCCGACACATCGAAGTGAAGCAAGCAAGTAAAAGAAAGAATACCAGACGTACCCGTAACAATGGCAGGGAGAAATGTGGTGGTGGTTGGATACAGCACTACGATAATGGAGCGAGAATGATAATAAAGTGGATGTGTTGGTGTTTAAAATAAGTAGATGGTATTGATTATTACCCATAAAATATTTTATGAATTTTTTTAAATAAAAACATTAAATTTAAAGATTAATCATGACATATTTTATAGTGATAAATTTTTTAATACAGTATTGATGTGAAAAAAATTCAAAAAACATTTTCTTGTAAAATATATTGTGCAAAACAAGTGTTTTCTTAGTTCAAACGCATTAAAAAGAGGAAAAAAAAACCGTAAGAGCATTTAATTGTTCCCCCCTCCCCAGCTGTGTGTTATAGTTTTGATTCCATTATTAAAAGTTGGCTTCCTTTTGGTTTTGAATTCATGTAATTGTTTATGTGATTATTACTAAAAATTTATATAATTATTAAATTTTTAATATATAAAATTAATTAAAATATATATAAATTCATCCGAACATTCATATTAATAAAAAAAAATTCAATTTCATTGTATATAATTATTTTCTTCTTTTTTTTCTCCATCTTTTTTTCTTTAAAAAGAGGTTGTTATTGATGATAAAACAACAGGGAATTTTGATATTACAAACGTATGGTAATTTCTAAAAATATTTTTCAATTAAAAATAAATTCAAATATTTGTTTTATATTAAGTACATCAAAATTATTAATAAATACTAAAAATATTTTTGAAAAATAAAATATATTTTTAAAACAAACAATTGCAAAACAAGTGTTTTCTTAGTTCAAACACATTAAAGAGGAAAAAAAAAAAACCCTTAAGAGCATTCAATTGTTCCCCCTCTCCTACTGTGTGTTATAGTTTTAATTCTATTATTAAAAGGTTTGCTTTCCTTTTGGTTTTGAGTTTAAGTTAATGTGATGATCATCAAAGATTTATTTAATTATTAATTTTTTGATATATAAAATTAATTAAGATAAATATAAATTAACCCAAATATTTATATTAATAAAAAAAATTCCAATTTCATTATATATGATCATCTTCCTCTCTTTTTTCTCTATCTTTTTTTATTTTAAAAAGAGATTGTTATTGATGATAAAATAACTGGAATTTTGATATCACAACGTATGGTAATTTCTAAAAGTATTTTTTAATTAAAAATAAATTAAAATATTTATTTTATATCAAGTACATCAAAATTATTAATAAATACTAAAAATAATTAATTTAAAATATTTTTAAAAAATAAAATATATTTTTAAAACAAACAAAAAAAAACCAGAAAACGACCGCAATTTAAAACATACAATGCATGCTGGTTTAAGAAAAGCCCTGCAAGCAATTTTTATTGTTAATGAAATAGGAGTCAGATGAACTTTATGGGCCCGTGTGGATTTATAAAGGCTTGGTACTATCTGTTTATATCGGACCCGCCTTCGTCAGTGTAATATTTTCAAACAGTACTCTGGAGTAAAACTCGTCAGTGTATTATTGAAGTGCAGATCACTGTTTATTGTTGATTGAATTCACTGTAAATTACACTACGCTGGCGGGCACTGTATACTATAAGTGCTTTTAGGCTATAATTTGCAGGCCTCGAGTGCTAGGCTGGAAGTTTGCCTTCTGGGGCTGTGTATATACAGTGATTGGGTTGCCTGTCTGGGACTGGATAAACACTACGCCACCCGGTACTTATATTTTTAGTATAATTATAAGTATTAATATTAAAAATATTATTTTTTTTTTCTAGTATAATCAATTTTCAGAGTATTGATAAGAAAAATATTATTATTTGTTTTATTTATATAATTAATATTTAAAGAATTATTATATTTTTTCTTGGTGTATATTTTTTTTTGGTATAATTGATAGTATTGATATGAAAAATATTATTATTATTTTAGTCTAATTAATAGTGTTGATCTCAAAATTATTATTATTTGTTTTATTAATATTATTTTTTAGTATAGTTAATAGTATTAATCTCTGAAATATTATTATAGTTAGTGTTATAAAATAATATGATTTTTATAATAATTCATATTATTGCTACTAGAAATATTATTATTTGTATTATAAAAATTATAGAATTTTTATTGAAATTTACAAGAGTGCAAATACTATCATCATCATCAATGAATTTTAAAAAACTATTATTACAATAAAAAAATAATATTAGGAGATATAATGCTTGAGTTTTCTCTGAGAGCAGAAAATCCAAGCGTCAGGAGGCACTTTAGTTTGAGTATTCACATGCATGGCGCAAGGCTAACTTTGGGCTTGACGGGCAAAATCCAGAATAAAATTAGATCTTGGATGTAGTAAGATCAAGAGTCCCATCATGCTTTGGCAACACCACGCCAAGCCCGCTCTACAACGCTATTTGGCGCCTTATTTACTTCTTCTTGAATTTAGCTCAATTGCACGTGTTGCCTAGATTGCCTATATTTTTAATATAATTACAATTATTGGTATTAAAAATATTATTATTAATATTTTAATTTTTTTAATACAATTAATTTTTAGAGTATTAATAGTAAAAATATTATTGTTTGTTTTGTTGATATTGTTTTTCTAGTATAATTAATATTAAAAAAATTAATATATTTTTTTATATAATTGATAATATTGGTGTCGAAAATATTTTTTTTGGTTTAATTAATAGTGTTGATCTCAGAACTATTATTATTTATTCTCTTAATATTATTTTTTGGTATAATTAATATTATATTTTTCTTAATATATTTGTTTAGTATAATTAATAATATTAATATAAAAAATATTATTATTTCTTGAATTATAAATAATATTGTTTTTATAATAATTAATAATATTGATACTAGAAATATTATGACATGTGTTATAAATATTATTACTTTTAATAAAAGTTATAAGAGTATATTTTATTGTAATTAATATTATTAATAAAATAACTGGTGAATTTAAAAGAAAATATCATATCATTAACTAATTTTATTAAATTAATTATAATAATAATTTTATCAAATTATACTTAATTTTATTTTTATTTATAAATTACATACAAATTAATAGCTGCAGGATTCAAAAATAAACTTGAATCCTACTATATACATAACCAAATAACCTTGGATTTTACATGACCTATTGCAGAACTAACTCAAGATCGGACTTGGATCAGGTTGGGTAAACACCAAAATAATATTGGCATGACTCAAATAAGTCGGGTCCTACTTTTAATTTTTTTTAGAAGTTAAAAGGTAAATCTATTGTATAGCGCGTACTAAATAACTATATTACTAAAATATAATTTAAGAATAATTTCTTTGGATATTTAGTAAATATTTTATTAATATATTTTATATTATTTTAATTTTAAAAGATCGGCACGTTGGCTAAAGGTGTGTGTGTTTCAAATACAAAGTCATTATTTAATCATTTTATTTTTTTTATTTAAAATATAAAATCACAAACTTCACTTACTACAATATTTTTAAATCCTTTCAAAAGATTATAATACCGTATAAATTTTTATGATACACTTATTTAATACAAATATGTCTCCTGTATTTTCAATACAACTTTTTGAATATTTATTTCCTATTTTCCCCCCTAATATAAGTTTCCTGTATAATTTATTTTACCTTATCCTATTACACCATGCTTCCTATCTTATTTTTCTATTTTTACTCAGCGCCCAATCTTAGGTTTCCTAGATAATATGTTTTTTTTCTTAGATATTCTAATGGAAATCCTTAATCGAGAAATCAAAATAGTTTAATGGTAAAATTGATTAAAATAATAATAAAAAATATATTTCTATCATTTTAGAATGTTCACTCTGGCTCGTATAGAGTGATTCTTTTAATATCAGCCCAGCGTTCGAAAAACCATGAAGAAATGCTGATGGGAAAAGTGGGTTTTTCGTCGGGAATTCTGTTAGGCATTTAAGGGTCAGGGACCATATTGAAATTATTTTAGTCTATAAGGATGGAAAAGAAATACGGATGAATATATAAGGGCGAAAATGCAGTTTACCAGGTTCTTTTTTCTTGGATGACGCACGCAGGGTGAGGAAAGAGGTGATTTCTGAAATGACAAAGTGTGAAAAGACAGGCAGTGACAGTAGAAAAATCTCCTAAATCATCAATCAAACACACACATCATGACGTGGGGACAGATCGGACGGTTGAAAGTGACTCCTTTTACCACTCTCTCTCTCTCTCTCTCTGGTTCTGAAGACAGTATCGCGCGAGATGCGCGGGTGCTCTCTTTAACATTTCCAAGCTGTCTGATGGGAACCATGTCAGTCAGGCGGGGGCCCGTTTGTCTAGTCGCGATAAAATTCATGTCTCAAGCTAAAAACAGTATAAAAAATATTTGTTTTAGTATACCGTAAGTGTTGTTTTTATCATGAAAGTATTTTTTTTATTTAAAATTATATTAAAATAATATTTTTAAAAAATTATTTGAGATATTAACACATAAATAAAAATATAAAAAATAATTTAAATAAAAAATATTTAAAAAAAATATGAAAAAACACATTTATATTTCTAAAAGTGTTTTTTAATTAAAATATATTGAAATAATATTTTTAATTTCGAATATTAGTTTATCAAAATTAAATAAAAATATTAATTTATTTTTTATTTAAATATATTTTCAAAACATTATTAATTATAATTCCAAATGTTAAAATAAACATTTTGATAAAATACAACAAATCAATAAACAAATGGGCATGAAAGCCCCAACACTAATAATTTAAAGAGTGTTTAAGAATACAGTGGTTATTATTTTTTAAAGTGTTTTTTAATTTTTTAAAAATTATTTTTTACATCTTCCACATTAAAATAATTTAACAATACGAATTTAAAATAAAAAATAAAATTTAATTTTTTTAAATATTTTTAAAACACAAAAATAAATAAACTTTTATTCATCATGTTCCCCTTATTCAAATATCCATGCAATTTATTTTTGTTCCTATTATTTTTCCTTTTTTTTTAAGTACTTATTTTTGTATTGCTTTTCAACTCTAATTCGAAAAGCTAGTTGTCTTTGTACTTCCAGGATATTTATGTAATATATATATATATATATTTTTAAAAATATTTTATCTAAAATAGATTATCTTCACAATCGACTCGACCAACCACAATTCAAATCTCGAGTAAAGGTCAGATCAGATCACATGCTCGGTCTCTGATAACTATTCGTAGTGGCCTCTTTGTACCAACTAGGAAGGAAGTCATGATGATCCTATATAGGAACACCATGACTTCCTTGTAGGTAGAAGGAGGCCACTACCACCATGCATTTGCTAGCCTCCGTGTCTTGTATCAAGCAAGCAGCAAAATGAGCAGCAAAAAAGAACAGCAATTTTGCTTAACAAAAGTTCATCCTCTTGCGATACTGTGCTGCTTCTGCCACACATTACGAAGATACCAACAATAAGTTAGATATGTACAAGCTCCCAACGTTTTCAGATTTCGTTCACTCATTAGTTAACACTCTCAGCAGACCAGGATCAAGATTCAAAACGTGTGACTTAAGCTCTTAATACCTACTTTAAGCTTACAATCAAGCTGATGGTTTGCACAAAAGACCGACTTCAGACAAAGCTGAATTGCCCAGATCTTGAAGCCTGGATTTTTAGAACCATCATGAAAAAGGGAAATGAAAATTACTTTAGATATACAAGGCTAGGGAAATTAACTACCGCGCATTTTGAACTTTAGACTTGTCCAACATGACCGCTTGCAGGTCCTCCTAGTGTTAGAATCACACCTTGAAGATCACTCCTTGGCTTTGGTTCTTTGCCTAATGATGGAGCAGCTCTAATTACCGGATATGTTCTTGTCATTTGAGTTTGTCGAAAACTCTGACCAGATTCTGGCTTGGGGAATGTTGTTGGATGATGAGAGGGCTTTAAGGAATCTGTATGATTTGAGTTTGGAAACTGCTGGACAGTGTGGATTTGGGTTCCTGGAGATGCATGATTTTGAGCTAGAATGGCCCTTGGTGGTGCTACACAGGGTGCCTGACAGATGAAATAGATAGAGTTTCAATAAGAATTCGAAAAATACTTGAATATAGTGCAAAATAAGGTTTGCAGTGAGAGCTTACAGGTGCAAACAAGACCCCTCTAAAAATCTTTCCATTGACAGTTGCAGTCATTAGAAGGCCTGAGTCGAAGGCTCCGTCAACTTTTCCTCGGACCTCAGCACCAACCTACAAAGTAAGAGACGAGGATGAAAAGCATGTATTAGCAGAACAGAAAGAAAAACTAACAGAGCAACAAGATTTTTTGAGGATGCTTAGCACGGATCGATGCAGAGTATTGACATTGTGATTTTACCAGGTTTTGAATTGACCCTGCCTCCACGGGTCTATGTTCCATTGGTGGGAATGGTGTTCCTTGCCTGCCAAGCCCAGCATGAACATACTGTTCTGCTCTCTCATTCTCTCTTGAAATTTGAAGACTGTACGGGGTTCTTTCGACTATAGTTCTAGGTTGTTTCTGGTTACTTGCAACATCATCAGCCCGGCAATTTCTCGGAATTTTGTTTAACTGCCTAAAAAAATTAAGCCCTTGGTAGGATGTGAGGGAATCGACTGATCTATGAACTGGGAACTGTTCTTGATCAGATTGTGATGGGGATGAATGTTGAGAAAGAGAAAGTGAATGCTCTTCTTGTTCTGAATCAATCTCCCATGCCTTAAGATTTGTAGTTCTTTTCTTCGTAGGATGCAGAGTATCTGAAAGGAAATATTCGAGTTATTGACGTGGGATGTCTTGAGCTGTGCTGGTCGGGACAAGGATTTTGTTATGAAGACTACCTGAACTGAACTGAAAAGGTTGTTTTGATTCTTCTGATTCCTGAGAGCCCTTGCCGGCTATTTCATTGTTCCCCGGAAACATTGTCTGCTTCACAGCATATATTAATAATCCTCCCAACTTGAACAGTCATATTTAACAGGAGGTTAAGTGTTTGCATATTGAGAGTAATTAGATTCATTACCGAATTGTTCGCAGCTCCTCGGAGAAATCTTCTCTTTTCTTGATTCCAATGGTTTCCAAAGATCTTGCGCATGGATATGTTGTATCGACCATTGGGATGTTCTGCTTCAAGTTGCAACACCAACAGCTGGTTGAGAGGACGCTCATCCTCTCTGCACCTGCACACACACACACACAAAAAAAAAACCGAGAAATAAAGTTAAGATACATGTGAAAATTATATGGGATGATGTCTTGTTCATAACAAAAGCCACAGACACGAAACCGAAACTTTCAGTTACCCTCCATAAATGGCAATATTCAAGTCCGTAACAACCGCAGTGTGAGAAAACCTCCCTTGAGGTTGCTGCCCAGATATATCGAGCTTAGTCCACGAACAGGCACTCACATCAAGTACCCAGACATCATTGTAGTAATGCTTGTCCCCAACACCTCCAATGACATAAACCTGCAGACCATGAAAAGCATATTAACTCTCTTCACGAAGAACCAAAGACTTTCAGCAAAAACAGGTGGCATGACTTGCCTTTGTCCCAATATTCACAGCAGTATGGCCTGCTCTAACGCCTGGCGCAGATCCTTGAACAGCAAGCTGTTAAGAAAATCAGAATCATCTCACTACATTTACACAAGTTTTTCTTCAAAAACTCTTTGGGATTGTGACACCATAGCCGTAAAATAGAGTAAGGTGAAGCTAATACCTTTGTCCAAGTCATTGTATCTGTATCCAGAACATCCACATCACCATGAAACCTATCACCGCGATCACCACCGTATACAAAAAGCTTGCTGCCAATAGCAACAGCACTGTGACTATCCCTAGCAGC
>NW_011499862.1:1624485-1696780 GCF_000495115.2 Populus euphratica
AGCACTGTGACTATCCCTAGAAGCAGGAATACTTCCTTTCACCACCGGAGAAGTCCATCTCATGGACTTAAGGTCTAAAACATGCAAATCGTTTAAATAATTTGCTTCACCTTCTCCGCTTCCGCCAAATACCATGATTTTGTCATCACCAATCAGTGTTGCAGTATGACTTTCGCGAGGCGAAGGAGGATTCCCTTTGCATTCAGGGCTCATCCACTCCTTGGTCCCAAGGTCCAATACATGAAGATCATTCACCTTCTTAGAGCCATTCGTGCCCCCAAACACGATCATTTGTCGGCCCACAAGAACAGCACTGTGGCTGTCTCTTGGACCAGGCCCTTGACCTGTAGTTGCCATTGTGTTCCAAACCATTGCATCTAGATTTAGCATGAGAACATCACTGAAATCCAGACCCCCGCAACATCCCTGGAATGATAATTACAAATATAAAAGATTTAGTAATTAGCATAAATAAATTTCATGAACTTGTTTCTATCATAAATAAAGTGAAAATAGAAAATAATCCGAACAAATTCTTTTATTCTTCGTATAATTATTTCTGTATCTAGAAAGAACGAGACATAGGAAAGAACTAAACTACTTGGAAAAAGTTGATGTCTTCTTTGCCAAATATACTTCATAGAAGAACACAAAGAATATGTGTGTGTGTGTGTGTGTGTGTGTGTGTGTGTGTGTAGCTGAACAGAAAGCAGAAAGAATTTGTTCTCTGCATTATGGGACATGAATCAACAGAAATGAAAGGCAAAGGATAGCAGCAAAATCAAAGTATAACTGACGAGAACAGCTCCATCAAGTATATCTAGGCAATACAAAGGATAGTTTTTCAGGGCAAAAAAAGAGTTACAGTTCATGTAGTTGAAGGAAATTATACGTACACCAAAGACATAAACAATCCCATGGGAGTAGCAAGCAGAATGACCCCATCTTTCAGAAGGGTTAAATCCTAAAACCTTAGGATAGAGCCACATTGCTTTCTTCTTTGCAGTTTCACCTCCCTGAGAGCCCATTGGTAGCCTTCTCCCCTCTTTTCTCTCCTGAGCTGAATGACTATTAATTTCTAGTTCAAAACTGGGCCTGGTAATGATCAAGAAGGTTGAAGAGAGAAAAATAGAGAGGTTCAAAAGTGGACATGAACAAACGAAGTGGTATATCAACTATCATTGTCAATAGACATGAAAAGATGGGCGCTTTCAAGTCTCAATCACTGTGTCAACCAACATCGATAGAAGGTAGTGGTGAAAGGAGCTCTCTTTTTTTCCACATGAATATTCTACCACTTCCCCTCATATGAAAAAAAAATAAAAAAAAATATTACTGCACTTTGTTGTTGGTATAGTAAAACATCAAATAACAGGCTGTAGAGGCTTGGAGAATATATCTAATATAGCATAAGATCATGATGTGGAAACCATAGTTTTAAAACCTTTTCTGGTTGCTTCGAGAGAAGGTCTGCAGGTTAAGAAGGTCGACTAGGTTGATTAAAACAAAAAAAAACTAAATAATATTATTTTAATTGAAAAATTCAGGAAAAATCTGGTTTAATTGCCGTGTCTTGACCGTGTCATTCCAAATTTTAAAACAACGATGGAAACATGAGTTTTGATCGGCCTGTTTTTTCTTAAAAAAATAATTAAATTATTATTTTTCCCTTTTTTCCTTTTCTTTTCACACTTGTTTAGCTAAAATAATGGGGGTGTGGGGGCATCGGGGTGGGGAAATGATGGGAAAGTGTTGGGAGGCTTTAGGATAAGCCGAGAGTTTGTGTTCGAGTTTTAATCTGTTTTTTTATTATTAAAATATGAATTATTTTTATTTTAAATTAATTAATTTAATATTTTTATTATTATTTTGATATAGCGATATCAAGAGTAAATTTTAAAAAATAAAAATAAATATTTTAATATATTTCTAAATAAAAAAAATACTTAAAAAACAATTACAACAAAATTCCAAATAAATAATGAGGGTGTAGAGATAGAGAGACAAGGGAGCTTTTCGTTTCCTTTTTCTTTTCTCTGTGATAAACTCACATGGGTTTTTCTTTCTTTGTGAGTATGATATTGGGATTGATGGATGTGAAGTTTTCACACTCTCTCTCTCTCTCAATCATCCAATTTTCAAGGTGGGTTATTGATGTGGATCAAGAAATGTCTACTCTCGAGGATCTTTGGGAGAAGTGTGGGGGCTTGGTGCTGTGCAAATTCTTTTTTAGTGTTGGGAAATGAGAACGGTGTTGTTTCCCTCGGTAGATTTGGAGGTTTTCGAGAGATGAAGGGGAAAACAAATCATGCAATTCACCCTCTAGTGAGAAACCTGACATTCATGTTTTAAATTGTTACTGGTCATGTTGACAAACGGGCCTCGGAGATTTATCTTGAGGAGATTTCGATTTAATTCTCAATTAGGTTCAGAAGGAAAACAATTAGGCCCTAAATGTTCCAAGACATTTCTCAACTGGATTGTTCTATCAATGTTTATTGATATTTTCCATCTAAATTGCCTGGTTTAAGCTGCAGCACGATGGAGTTTCTTGGGGGGAGAAGAACGACAAGAGACCAAACCGAGAAATGCAAGACATGTTTAGGGTTTTCCAGCTATTTTCGTAGGAGGAATAAGCTTCACATACCTCTACAGGGGAAGATATATAGTATATACCATGGAACTTGTGCTTTATAATAATGACATGACAAGTCTATTAGGTCATGATGCACATGGAAGCCATTCACTTCTCCAGGGTGAAATATTATTCCTGCGATTCTTTTCCTTTTTTTTGGGTTTTTATGGTTGTAGCAACTGAGGCCACAACTGAGGTAGAATGTGGATTTAAGATTATGTTTATTTATTTAAAAAGATCATGAAAAATACATAAAAATAATATAAAATCTTGTATTTTTGAAACATAAAATACAGGAAAAACATGTTTTTATTTTTATCGCTATTCTCTCATTCTTTTTTTTTTTTTGATGTGGTAATCAAATGCTATATTAAAGCATAAAATAAAATAACAGTATAAGGTGTATTTTATCATATAGTACAATGACATTGACATATTAAGTGGTGTAAAGGATGAATACGAAATTGATTTAATACATTTATATATAGTTGTGACACTAACACGTACGTAAAAGAAGCAAAGAAACAAGTTGAAATCCCCCGTACTTATTTGCATATAGTGCCTCCATTAGCATTTTACTGTTGATCACTGTGAAGTAAGTCTGAAAGATTACCAACAGTAATTTGAGTTGACCACCCAAAGCATACCATTGCACGATAATTGTAGAATACTCAGGTTATTATTTATGATTTTTGTTAACGTTATTGGATTTATTTTGTTGATTGTTTTTTATAATATCAGTAATATTATTATCAGAATTATGATGTATTTTTAAGATTTACTTATTATTATTATTATCTCTTTCTATGTGTAATTTATTTTTTATTTTTTTAAAATATCCCAATTTTAAATAGCAGCAATCTTGAATATCATGTTTTATAATTTTAAATTGTATAAGTTATGCTATTTTACCAATTTCTTACTGGATTATTTTATTTCATCAATATTTTTTTAAATAAATTTTGTAATTTGAAAAAAAAATTATACTCAAAGTTCCCGTAGTACTTGCAAATTGATATAGAATTATCGAAGACTCAAAAATCATGGTGATGGTCATGTATTGATTACTATTATTTAAAGTATGATATATATATATATCGAACCACATTTCACTTCAACATTAGTAGCTGTGACTTTAATAATGAGAAACCATTGATGTGTAATTCAGAGGTCATGGCTGTCTACTTTATTTTATCCAATAAAGCTATCCTTCCCTCTTTCGTATTTTTTATTTTTTTTATATATATATATAATCAAAGATGATGCCTGCTTAGGATTGACAACTTTGTTTTCTAATCACATTCACCTTTCAATATGTAAATAATGATAAGATAATTGACATAAAATATTTTATTAATAAACTTGTCTCAACACTGTAATAACAGTTTACTGCACTGCAATTAGTGAATTCCATTTTTTAACTCTGCAATTTAGTAATTAATTATTTCGTGTCATGTTCTAATTTTTTGCCTAATAATTGGAGCGCCCATGTTTCGCTATTGGTGGAGCAAATTTCATGGGAACCTTGATCATTCGATGATGAGATCTTCAAGGAGTCATTTTAATTTAAAATTTTAAATAAAAACTCTATAAGATCTCATTATTGTATTGTATTAAAAATCTAATTAAAAATAAAGATTATAGGATTTTAATCCATAATCATTTATTTATTAATAAATTAATAACATGTTAAATAATCATACCATACAATACCATGTGCCAAATAATTTATACCATAGCTATAAGATTAAGTCATGTCCAAGACTTGGATTCCGAGTTACATAGATGAACTTACAAATCGATTACAAATCGACAAGTTAGATCTAAATTTATTTATTTTTGATAGAATAATGTTATTTTAAATATATTTTTTTAAATAAAAATAATATTATTTTGAAAAAAACATTTAATAAATAAAAAACTAAAATAATATTGTTTTTTTAAAAAATACTGATCGAGTTTTACCTGGACCGGAGAAATACCCATTGGATCATTGAGTTTAAGCAGGCAAACTCCTCGGTCATTTCAAAGATAAACACTGAAACTAAAGATGACAAGAATTACACAGCGAGCGAGCGAGCTAGCTAGCCCGAGCTGAAACTATAACTATGATTTAAAATGATCCAGAGTAAGGTTTTTATATTAATCATAAACAGGGATGAATGAGCTTCATCAACTATTATATCCCGAAGAAATCTTTACATGATCACGCTCGCCTATGGTGAGAAGGACCTGGTGAAGGAGGCACAAAAGCACAAGTAAATGTACACTGAGTTGACAAATGACAGCAGGCAGTGAAGTTGGAGCAATAAAGAAACGAGAGGAAGGCGTAGAATACAAGCGATAAACACGGGAGAGCTTCAGTTTTGGATTTGGTGGCAACTGGCAAGTGTGAGTGAGTGACTGACCCCTTTCTTTGTCTTGGACGTGTCTTGACTCTCGTGCATGTATGCCCTAGCTAGCCCTGAGCTTTGTAACTTGAAATCAGACCTCTTCCTCTCCTCACTTTCTTGAAAGGTAAAAAAGAGATGGACTTGGCAAGTGAAAAGATACGAAAGACATCTATTTAGTCGAGGGAGAGAGGTGTCTGATGTTTTTCACCATTGTCGAGTAAAAGAATGACATGAATTATTGCAGATTCATGTTATCTTCGAAAGTCTTTGTTTACCCTGACGAGTCATTGGCTGCATCGATCCTTGCATTGAATCAATATCATTTTAGGATTTTAAATATAAATTATGATAGTATTATTTTAGATTAAGATTTTAAAAAAATCAAGCAAGTCTTCAATCTCAAATTAGATATAACATACAAAACAAAGAGTTTTTTTTTTTCTTATTCATGTTGTTCTTAAACTTCTTCATTTCGAAACAGTAACTAATAAAACTACAGGAATAAAAACTAGCATTGAGATCAACATAGTGCGCGGGGGAGTGTTTCCAGGGAATTTGAAAGCCCCAGCGTGGAGGTGGTGCGCAGTTGAATGGTACAAGAACCTCCACAGAACGGCACACTTGACTGCCATATAAGATTCCAACAAAGCAACTACTGACCCCTCCATTTGACTCCCATTATTATATCATATTCTCTACACAACTGTCTTCACTTTTCACAGCCAGCACTGTCTCCAAAGTTAAGGCCTCTCAAGCTAAGAAGGAGATAAGTTAGTGTTGTCACATGCAATATGCCGGTGGTGCTGGGCCATCAAAAACTAATTATGATCAAGTAGTGAGCATGAATTTGCCCACCATCGAAGGTTGGAAGCCATTGATGCTTGTTGGTCGCACTTGTCATCAAGAGAACCTTAATTGGTTTCAATAGTTTTATACAAAAATGGCCAACAATGAACCAAGATTTCATCAACCCATCAACCTCTCATCATGTTGTTTTTTATGACCAGAAAACTCTCTCAGAGCCCAAGTCCCGAAAGACCCTGGAGAGTCCTTTATGAACTCTTTATTGAACTGGAAGTCTGGATCAAAGATAAAAACGTGACCTACTCTCATCAACCCACCATGCTAGAACAATATAGCTTTACAGTTTATACAAACTGCTCAAAATTCTTTTTTCTTTTCATTTCCTCCCATTTTTTCTTTCAATTTTATCAATTTCTTTCCCTTAATTTCATCATCAGTTTTTTTAATCAGTAATTTGAATTGTTTTTATCAAGTCGACTGAATCACGTAAGAAATTTTTTTATATAATTTAATTTTAAATTTAATCTAATTAAAAATTCAAATTAAAAGATTTAAAAACCCAACCACATTAAATAACACTGTAACATAAATATTTTCTGTTATATTTAATTTTTCTAATATAACCTCTAATAAACTATTAGACCTAAGACAATAAATAATGTTCCATATTTACATCCTTATCTTCTGATCTACTCCCTTCAAACCCTAATTTCTTGAGTGGTAACATCACACGAATGAAAGATAATGAAGTGAGAAAAAGCATGATGGTAATTTTTAAGCAGCCTTTTGGTTTATTATTAATTGTCTACAAGCTATCTTTTCATTACATATTATTTTTTATATTAATAATCTTTTTGGGAGAAAACTTAAAAAAAGGACCCCAACTATGAAGGTAATCTTAATTTTGTCACCAAACAAATTTTTTAATCAATTTTGCTCCCATGTTTTTTTTATATTCTCATATTTCATCATGAACACCCTTTAATTGAAACCACTTTGTTTTACAAGAAAATTAATATTTTCTACTAAAAATTCTAATAGAAGATCCTACTTGAAAAATCAAAATTATTTGAACGTAAAATCGATACTACCTCAATAGTAAATCTTTTTCTAAATTTTCCCCATTTCTTTTTAAAAAAGTACTATCTATCTATCTATCTATCTATATATATATATATATATATATATATATATATATATCCGTGTGTGTGTGTTAAATGATATAAATTTTCTCTTAGAATCACATTTCAAGCTTTTAATCCATTTATTTAGTATTTCACCAAAAATATAAATATTAAAGGAAAACAATTTTTTTTTTATAAATAATATATTCATTCTAACAAATATTTTTAAAATTATAAATAATTATAAGTACTCAAATCACGTGGAACACAGCAAATATCACAAGGTTGTATAAAATCAAGAATTAGTTTTAAAAAATAAAAAAATACTTAAAAAAATATATTAGGCCAATTTGATCATGACTGTGATTATAGCTTTTAAGTGTTTTGATAATATTTTAAAAGCTAATATCACAGCCACTTCCATGTGTTATCTGCAAAAGTTATAACTTTTCAAAAGCCACAATGACAATTAAAAGCCATAGCTTTTCCAAACAGATCCTTAGTCTAGGCATTTCTAATTTAAAAAAATAAAAAAAAAATGCAAATGACATGCCTTCTGCCATAGAAGGATACATGTCTCCTGAAAAAAAAAAAAACTTGCTGCTGCCAGTTTTGGCCCTCAAAACCCAATTGTTTCACCATTTTTCACCCCTAGTAGAAAATAATCCCAGAGTCTTTTAAAAATTTATTTTTAATATCAAAATACATTTTAATCAATTAAAAAATTAAAAAAACTCAAGAAAATTAAAATTTCAATTTATATTTTTGAAATTTGATCTTTTTAGGTACCCATTATGATAATCCATAAATACCAATATTGAAAGTTTTTGTTGCCATAATAAGGAATGATGGAGTTGACCCTCTCCTCCCTCTCTTATATGTAGTTCTCTCTCTATACAAAAATAAATTATAAATAACAAAATATAAGAAAAAAAGACTAGTTGCAAAGCTGATGAATATCCAACTTTTGTAATTATTAAATCACTAAAATTATAAAAATACTATGAATAGTTTTAATAAATCTGTATAAATAGTGAAAATTATATATATAAAAAAACTATTTTAATATCAAAACTTATATTTTTAGGTGAGATTTTAATATATGATTTATATAATTTTCTAATATATCACTACAAGTAAAATTTGACTTAAAATTCATTATCTTATATTTAATTTTTATTAAATAAAATGAAGATGATAAGGTTTGAACTCATGATTAATTTTAATATCAAAATTCTAATACTATATTAAATAACTATTTTACCACTACATTTATAATTATATTAATTCATGCTTATGTTGCTATTTTTGGAATAATGGAGATTTCCATTTCCATTTCAAAGGTGATAAGATCATGGGCATAACTAACATCATGGATCCAATTTTCTCATTAGTTTTTGTACACGAAAATTATTAAAATTTCGTCCTAGGTATGAAAAATCGTCAGGTTTGCCTGAAATATTGTCATCTAAGCATAACAAAATCTTAGATTGCAAAATTAGACTAAAATGCAACTAAACTGACGAAATTAATCTTCAAATTTGATGCCCAAATTGGCGTAGATGACATAAAGGGGTGCAGTTGAAGAGGATATGCTGGCTCTTTATTCACCTGGGCATCTTGCTCAAATGCGACTCGTACGTACGTTGTCTAGTTAGGCTGGACACCATGGCATGGTTACTGAATGTATAGAAATGGTAACTTCCTACTCAATCCAACAAAATGCACACCATCATTCTAAACCCTTTAATGGAAAATAAATCCTTGAAGTCCAATATATCCTGGAAAAAAAGAAAGCAAGAATCCTGACGACGACGACAAACAGAATGTGATAGCCATAATATATATGGAATGAAGACTGATTACAATAGCCCTTTTGTTCTTGATAAGCCATTGGGAAAAAATTCCAAGAATCAAAGAGGTAGTTTTGCAAGCCAGCCATCTTGGTCGATGAAAGATGGCTTGGAAAACAATTGGTGTTGTCCTGTTGATGGCTTCCTTACCCATGGAACACGCTTCGATTTATTAGACCCTGGTCCCTTACATTTAACCTCCACATACGTGAAATTCTCCCTTGAAATCAGAAAATCAAGAAAAATCATGATCAGATGCTAAAAATAAGAAACAGTCGAAGAGGTCTGAGTTCGAATCCTATCTAAATGTTATATATAGGTGCGAGACAAACTTACTCTTGCCCTGCGTAACCCCAAGCATTCCACCCCAGAGGATCAACCACTTTTGAGAAGTATGAATCTTGAAATATTACTCTCGAGTATGGTCTATAGGCTCTTCCAAGAAATGCTCGAACACCTTTAATTCCAGAAATAGTGCATCCACTAAATACAAAACCGCTCGGATCATTAGGAAACTCTCGACCTTGGGCTGTTATGACGCCATTACTGGTAACATTTATCGAGCAACCCTGCACGAATCATGGGATAAACATTTTGAATCAATAATTTTTCTAATAATTAATAAAGTCTAGATCTTTGATATGCCAAATTTCTTCTAAATAATTTCATTTGTGCTGCACATGGTATGAAATTTAGAGCATGCTCTACTGTAACCAGGTGAAATCGTCTTGCATGTAGCATAATTTATTAATCGTGGGAATTCAATGTCGGAATTGATTTTATAAAACATGCAAAGCGTCTTTTGAGAGAAAATTAAATTTGAAGTCCGCTAAAATTCGAGATTAAGAACATTTCTGGACTTTCTAATTCAACATGAATGTCAACATATTTTTAAAAAATTATTAGAAGTAAATCACAAACTATCCCGAAAGAAATTTTAAATAGAAAAGATTTCAAATCTAAAATAACCTTGAAGATTGGATAATGGAATTATAAACTTATGAGTTTGGGCTTGAACTTGATTAATAAAAAAATATTTTGTTATCAAGTATATATTTGATTAATAATTTTTTTACCCCCTTACATGTCTTTGTGAGGGCATGAACCAATAAACAAATTATGTCATAAAAATAAATGTATTTATGAGTAATTTATGAGCTATGAATATTCATTATAATTATGACATAAATAAGTGTTTTGGATCGGTGAAAAGTACATTTATAATGTTTTTGAGTTCTTTCCTCTCTTTGTTATTGGTTTTTTTTTTCTACTTGTTCTTTCTACTTTAGGGTTTATGTTTGGTTTATTTAAAGAGATATTTGATATAATTCTTTTGAGTTTATTGAATTTTATTTAGGAAAGCACCAGAAGGAGGAGTTCGAATTTGAGGAGACATTGAGGTTAATCTTTTTACATTAAGTGTATGTATGCTATCTTTTTATAATGATTGTAAGATTGTTATATTTTTATATGTTTATACAATTATAAACTAAATAAATAGATTCACCTTTTTAATAAACCAATCATTTTATTATTAATGGAAAATATTAGTAAAAATGTTGCCTTCTAACAAAATATAAAATAAAATCCATCCATAACTTCGCGTGGAAAGATTATTCCATGCAACTCTTACCTCATAGAAAGATTGACCAGCACCAAATATAAAATCTACTGCTCCTTCAATGTAGCAGTTAAAGAAGTGATGCCGGCCTTGGACATCCCACAATGTATCTTGAACTCCCAAGAAAGCACAATCATAGAAAGCTGATTTATCACCATAAATCCGTGCAGAAAGTGCTGGGGCTACTCCAACTCCAGGTATCTTGATTCCATAGTTGATATTTTGCTTGAATGGAAGGTTATATGAATTCTGCATTATTGATAAACAAGCAGGAAAATTTCAGCTATTTGAACAACATGATGATGTTGTGGATATGATCTATATTTATTATTGTTTCTTGTGTTCTTAATACCAAAAGGGAAAAAAATATAAAAAAAGAAACTGGATATATTATCACAAAAAAACTGTACACGGCAAAAGCATTTTACCTTGAAGGTTATGCCCTTCGCTACAATATTGCTTGGTGATGAGGTAAAAGTAGCACTAGTATCTGTGCGTTCATGTGCATTATAAGTAATCGTTGTTAGGGTACGATCTCTTCCTTCCAGAAAAATACATGGCTTGTCATCTGGTATTGTCACCTGTTCTCTGCACATTGTTATCAACCATAGTGTATCCATAAGGGCATGCTTTTCTTAAGGAGAAAATTTCTTTGAATTATGACATACATGCATGTAATGCCATGGATATGGAGATTTTAAAAAAGCAAAGGTATAGTTAGAGCATATGCTAATGGGAGTAAAGAAGAGATATTACATGTAGGTGCCAGGATTGATTCGAACTTTGATCCACCGATCGTTATTTATTGGAATGGAATCAATAGCATCTTGGATTTTTATGAAATGCCCTTTGCCGGATTGATCAACAACTACGGTCTTTCGAACCTTCTTTCCTCTTCCTGGTTTACAATCAATAGCTTGAGAGTTGCTCGAGGAGATGGTGATGAACAAGATGACAATGACATTAAATAGTGGCTTTTGCATTTTTTGGGAAAAATGGAGAGTTGAAAAGCTCTAATAAAATGTTACAATGGTGAATCTATTGTGGTTGCCACAGCATTCTTGAGCATATGTAGTGACATTCTTGCTCTGTGTTGCCTTTTTAAGAATGCTGAATGAGATTCACATGGCTCGAGTCAAGCATTATGATTTTCGACGATTTGATTCTCTTTTATTAATTTGTGCTAAATCTAAGTTTTCTAATTAATGCACATAACCATTATCATTTCGAATCCTCTAAATTAAATTCATTAAAAAAACTATTTCTTGATTTCAAATAAGAAAACAAATTGGAAAAAACATAATAATACAGAATAGATAAAAAATAAATTTGTATGTAAATTAAGAAGTTTGATTATTTCCTTATTGATTTTGATAAAATTAATTATGACGATGAGAAACGACAAATATTAAGAAGTAAATTTCAATTTCCAAAAGAAATTCATAATGGAAGACCAAAATTTAAGCTTCCATTTCTATATAGTATAGAAGCTAAGGTTTAGGACTATTAAGCTCTTCAGGTCTCCGTCTCGCTATGGTCTCGAGTGTTATATAGTAAATTTACCTGTATATACACATATTTTATTTTTATATGAACTTGATATTTATTTTTATATTTTGTATTAACTATAAAATATTATCCAAATATACACCTGGAGAGATCTCACTGTTTATATCTATAATATTGAACGAACAAGGTTAATTAAACATAGATAAGACACAAATACTTGAAAAACTAACTATTAAATTATAAAATATATATGTATAATCCAGCGTGTTTCAGGTTAATTAATTATGATCTACTTAATATTCAACATTTTAAAATATTTATTATCTATTCGTTCACACATAGTTTAAACATATTATCTGATATGTGAAGTATACTCAAATTTCTTACTGATTAAAATAATTAAGGCCGAACTAAAACATTAATTATCCGGACCTACGCGTCTAATCTCAAAATCAACATTTGCGGTTCATTGAAAAACAATTTCATGGCTGTGAAACGCAGAGGTCAACTGCTGATACGCCTTGAGAAATATCTATCTATGTCAAGATCACAATATTTCCCTGATTTGTTTAAGCTCGTTCGTAACTTGATGAGCCAATAGACCTATATTAACAGCACTAGAAAGTGGCGTGAAACAAGAGGCAAGTGACTCGGGTCGGATTACAAAATATGATAAGCACACGAGTCGACAACCACAGCCAAAATCTTCCTTATCATCTAGTACCAAGAGATCTCTCAAAGTTAGTTTGGAAAACAATAACCCATGTAAGGCCATATGGTGTTATTACAAGATGTTGGTTGCAAATGCAAGGCCTAATAAGTGTACTTATCCTACATTGTTCAAGGCTTTGTAGTGCTGCAGAAGCAGCTGAAGAAGGGCGGGCAAGTGGAGATGTTCATATAAAAAGTGCTATGATTGACGGTCATATCAAAAGACGGTATTATAAGGAAGCCTCAGAAGTTCTTAATGTGATGCCATGAGAGGAAATCAGGCCTAGGAAATTTGTGTTGACTAGTGTGTTAGCTGCTTGTGCTAATGTGGGGCTCTTGATCAAGGAAGATGGATTCATGCTTATGTGAAGCAGAATTCAGTCTACTTTGCTGCTATGTTTGATACTGCTTTGATGGATATTTATGCGAAATGCGGGCGGCTTGATACGGCGTGGGATGTTTCTGAGAAGATAAAGAAAGACGTTTTCACTTGGAATGCTATTACTTGTGGGCTAGCTATGCATGGTAGAGCAGAGGATGCAATTAAGCTTTCCTTTAAGATTCCTTTAAGATGCAAAGACAGAAGTTTAGGCCTAACGGGATCACTCTTGTTGGTGTGCTAAGTGCTTTTGCTCATTCAGGAATGGGAGATTTTCAATTCTATGAAGGAAGTGTATGGTATTGAGCTTGAGATGGAGCATTATGGATGTGTAGTTGATCTCCTAGGAAGAGCAGGGCTCTTGAGAGAGGCAGAGGAGCTTATATATTTGATGCCGATAGAACCAAGTGCCGCTGCTTGGGGAGCGCTTTTAGGTGCTTGTAGGAAACAAGGAGATGTTGAATTAGGTGAGAGATGGGATGATGCTTTGTTATCAAACATCTATTCAAGGCTGGGAGATGGGATGGTGTAGCAAATGAGAGGAAACTATTGAAAGAAAAGAGGAGTCAAGACCTCTACTGGAATTAGTATGATTGATTTTGATGGTGTTGTCCGTGAATTCAGATGGATTGCATCCGCAAATGAGGAAAATCTACCTGACAATGAAAAATATGCTCAAGATGCTAGAGATAGAATAGTATTCACCCAATACACCTCAAGTTATATTCGATACTAAAGAGGAAGAGAAGGAAGCTGAACTGCAGAACCATAGTGAAAAATTTGCAATTGCTTCTGGATTCATTAACACAGCCAGTAACAGCAATACGAGTTAAGAAGTATTTAAGGATGAATGAGGGTCTGCCTTCAGGCTACTCTCTTGAGTCTATAGTCAAGAGATTGTCGCAATGGACCATGCAGCTACCGTCATTTCAGGACTGGAACATGTTCATGCAAGGATTTTTGGGGAGTTATGGAGATAGCTGAAGCAATCAAATAGCGGTGCAAAGAGGGGAGTTAGCAGCTGTACTTGTAAATGGAGGTAGCAGTTCCATCATCCTAATCCAGGTTCAGAAAAGATTATAATGCTCAAGTTTTTTCAATCAGGCCAACCAAATTTTCACATATCGAGTAGCAGACTTGGATATGATGATTGCGTCTTGAGCCATCATAACTATAATTACAGTAACTGACAAGTAATTTTTTGTTCTAATGTTCCATGATTAACAGTGGCAAGAAGTTCATTAGAATTTTTGACTGGAACCAGTTCAAACTAGATTTTACTTACTTATGCAGCAGAAATTAAAATCGAATGAAACTAGGATTCTAACTTGTTTATTTTCAATTTGTTACCAAGTATGGGAGAATGAATGTTACAACTGCGTAACTTTAGTCCAGCATACTGCTTATCATGCAGGTAATTTCAGGAGGCCTATTGAACCTACAAAGTTTGACACAACTGCTTAGTTGGATTTCATTTTTCAAGTTGTCCATTCTTTCAGCTACTAATCCTTGAAAACTAGAACTATAGCACTCACAAGCACACTAGTCATGGCCTTTATTCAAACATAGTATGAAGCACAGAAGCAGCAGGCCTAGAGGCAAGATAGCCATGACATATATATACGTTACATGAGTAACAAGAGCACCTTGCAGTTCAATACCATAGAAAAACTTAGCAGTGTAGACCACTCTATATGCTACAATTGCATCGCTTTGACTCATGATTGATCAACAACCTTTCTTAGGCTGGCAATCATTGGTAAAGGAATGGTGAGTATCAGTAGATGATCCAGAAGGATTGCCATAGTTCCCATAACTGCTGTTGGCCTCGTCGTCAGTGCTGCCCTTGTTGTCACCAGTAGAAGGGCTGCTAGTTGCATTATCATTATTGGTATCAGATGCTGGCACTGAGCCTGTCACTGGATTACCATAGGTGCCAACTTTTCCTGGTTGATTATTCGGCTTAACATCAGTTCCAGCATTGTTAATTGCATCTAATTTACCATCCTTCTGCACATGAGACAAAGGCTTATCATCAGTTTTTTCTGCCTTGATTTCCTTCAAAAGAAGCCTTCTAGCATCCACTTGAAGATCCAAGAATGCCAGACCTAGCACAAATAATACTGCGACGGTCGTCTTCATCATTAACCTGTTATTTTCATTTTCAATCAACAGCAGATTATCCAAGTATGCAGAGGTATTAAGATTAAAGAAGTAATTTACTTCCTAAACTGAAATTTAACTAAAAATGGTATTTCCACCCACTCTTACGTACCATATATCCCTTCTCTAGTGTGATCATTGGTTGATTAACATTGCTTCAAGGGAGCAAATTTATAGAAGAAACATGTTTATAATAATCATGATTAGTGAGAAACTAAGATTAAAATGTGAGCACAATGAAGTAGTGGAGTGATTACAAACTCACAATCTTCTGGCCTTATTGGTGAGGTCACACTCAGGTGTGCTTGAAAGGGGCCACCAGATACAGTAGTAATAATGAACAAGGGTGAAAAACATATCAGATAATCTGAATAAAGGGTTGAGATTTTTACTTGGTTTTGTTTATATTGAGGCTTAATTATGTTTGCGTTGTAGGGCTCAGCAAGTAAGTGCAGCACCAAAATATACAGTTTGTGCACTATGAATCTACCAGCTAGCAATGGCATGTTAATTGGTTGATGGCATAACAATAAGATCATTAATAATTTGAATACAGACAAGTATGCATCCTGCATATGCTCTAGGTAAATTGTAATTATGGGATCATAAAGTTGATCTGATTGCTAAGATAAAGTAATCTAAGGGGTAAACATGGAGCTAAAAATTGATGTAAAATGTTGAGAAAATCAGGCTCTCTCAAGCTGAATTGGACCTGTTTGGGTTATCTAAGCTCATTACAACCCAACTTACCAAATAAGTATGGGGCTAACCCTAGCATAGCATGAGCTCATACACTTAACCAGCCAAGTCCTTACACTTAACCATCCAATAGTGTATTTGAAAATATTTTAGGTATTTTTAAAATATTTTTTGTTTAAAAATATATTAAAAATATATTTTTTATTTTTTAAAATTATTTTTAATACCAGTATATAAAATAATCTAAAAATATATATATAAAAAATTAAATTTAAACAAAAAAAATAATCAGATTTTCATATTTGGAATGAAATTTCAAAAAGCATACCCTTTGATGGGTCAAGAAGAGTGGTCACCAAATGGATAAAGCACTAAATTATTCCAAGCCCCACAAATAAACCTAGCAAAATCAAAACCATTTCTCCACCACTAAAAAGATAGAGAAACGAAAGTCACTCACTTCTACCAATTTCCCTTAAAAAAAAAAAAATCCAGAAGGGACCATTTTTTCATAATATAAAACATTAAGGATTAATTTTGTTCTAACAAAAGCTAGTAAACTAAAACAGGCCACCGAGTACCCGCCACTCAAAACAGAATCAGTTTAACCACCAAAAAAGGGAAAAAAATGAAAGGCCAAGCCATGGCCATGAAACTACTATCCCCTCCATCTTCTCTATCAAGCCCCAAATTTGCTAAATCTCTTTTCTTTTTTACTTCCAATCCAAAAGGGTCAAAACCCATCTCAAGTTTAGTCCAACTTTTCCAATTGAGGTCAAAAAGTTTAGTCTTTACTAGAAAAATGGAAGTGAAGGCATGCGTGAAGGTGGAGCAAAAGAATGAAACTGAAGTAACAGGAAATGAGTGGGGTAAGGTATCTGCTGTGCTTTTTGATATGGACGGAGTGTTGTGCAATAGTGAAGAGCCTTCAAGAATGGCAGGTGTTGATGTTTTTGCTGAGATGGGAGTTGAAGTTACAGTGGACGATTTTGTGCCATTCATGGGCACAGGTAATATATATAGGTCTTAAGTTCGAAATTTTGTGATTTAATACAGTAATTATTTCTCCTGAGATAATTAATAAAAATAATGTCTTTGGATATGTGGTTTTAATCGGGGAGGATTTCAATTTCAGCAATTCTTTTTTGTTTCTTAAAAAGAACCCAAACGACTTCTCATTTGATATTTGGAGGACTTGTTGTTCCATTTTTTCAATGCTTATCCTTTTATTTCTGGAATTTGGTGTTGGGTGACAGAAATCTGATTGTTTGAGATGTAAATTTGATGGGAAGTAGTTGTCTTTTTAACTGCTGACTTTCTTCAATGTATTAGGCGAAGCAAACTTCTTAGGAGGTGTTGCTAATGTAAAGGGAGTCAAGGGATTCGATACCGAAATGGCGAAGAAAAGGTTTTTTGAGATATATCTAGATAAGGTGATTAATGCGACGCACCATCCAAGTTTGCAATGCAATATGAATTTGTTATATGATGCCTAAAGTCTTTTCATATCTTGCAGTATGCAAAACCGAATTCCGGAATAGGATTCCCAGGTGCCCTTGAACTCATTACTCAGGTATGAAATCCCAATGATTCAGAATTCGCATGATGAGATTGTATCGAGGCTATATTAACATAGTGCCTGCTGTACGACAGTGTAAAAACAAAGGCCTGAAAGTTGCTGTTGCATCTAGTGCTGATCGTATCAAAGTTGATGCTAATTTAGCAGCTGCTGGTTTACCAGTATCGATGTAAGCTTACCTATTGTTTGTCCAGTTTCTCTAGTTCTTCGAATAGCTATACAATTCCATTCTTTACATTTTGCTGATAATCACTGAAATGCTTAGTACTCAACGAGTTGTATTACCACCAAAATAACAAACTCAGGAATGTCAGATTAATTCCTCACTCAAGAAGTTAAATTTTGTTTTCTAAAGTAAAATTGAACTTAAGATATCTGGGCAATAGAGCAGTTACTCCATACATCTACCTTTATTGTGAAAGAATATTTGAGAGATGATTGTGTCTGTATGAGTCAAGAATTGGAGGATTTCTGTTCTGATTATTTGTTAGCGGCTTTTTATCAGGTTTGATGCTATTGTATCAGCAGATGCTTTTGAGAATTTGAAACCAGCTCCTGACATTTTCTTGGCTGCATCAAAAATCTTGGGTGTGCCCACTAGTGAGGTAATCTAGCTGATCCTGGGTTTAATCTTCTCTACTAAGGTGCAAGAATTATCAACTCAGAAAAGTCATGGCGTATAATTAGCATAACAGAAATTTTTTTTTTTTTTCTTTTAGACATTGAATTTTATTAAGGGAAAAAGAGAGAACAAAACAGAGGATAAGATATCCTCCTTGAAATGAGACAGCTTAACAAATTTCTGAATAAAAAAAGAGTTATAGGTTAGGGTAGGTGTTATTCTCTTTGATACCCATCACATTTTGTAGAGGATTCCAAAACTAGTACTGCCTGTCACCACATACTACTTTTTCTTGTTGATAGTTTATTATTGTTGTATCTTCTTTTCTTATTTCAATGGTGGTTAGCATATTTTTTCGTGTCTATTTTGGTCATATTGATGGATTTTTGCCCACCTTTTCCTAGTGTATTGTCATTGAAGATGCACTAGCTGGAGTACAGGCTGCAAAAGCTGCACAGATGAGGTGAAAATGTCAAATACTTGTGTATTTGGTGTCCTTGAGTTCTGATCATTAAATTCCTCCTTTTCTTATTCCAATGATACCATTCTGTGCTTCTTGCAGATGCATTGCTGTCACCACTACATTGTCGGAAGAAATTCTAAATGATGCCAGTCCATCTCTTATCAGAAAGGAGATTGGGAATATTTCGCTTGATGATATTCTCGATGGTGGATCTGGTGGCTATAGTATGTAGTCCTGAGAACATTCCGAAAATGTCATTTGTAACCATCAATAATGTAGACTTTTCAAGCTGCTTTGGTTCCATATTTTAAGAACCATGACTGTAATGATTGGAATTCATTTTTCATCAAAGATACAGTGCTTCAACGAGCACAATGAATTCAGTTTTATAATTGGCTTTGGATTTATCTTAAGATTGCAGATAATGACTTTTTCCTTGCTGGATAGTAGTTAAGGTTAATTTTCTTGCTGAATAAGATCTGATAAAGACATACGATTGCAGATGAGAAGATGCAGGGACCTCAGGTTCTGCACACTTCTGCACAAACTTCAGTAGCAATGCTCGAAGAAAGAAGAGAAAATGGGTCAATCCTTAACCAAGTTGCTACCAATGACAATGTTTCCTATATTAAGGGGTAAGAGAGGTCCTATTTATTTGAAATATTGGATTCATTTTCGAAAATAAAATAAAATAAATGAAATCTATGTGGCACCTTCTTCATCTTAATGACAAGCAGTGGATCTGAAAAACAAAACCACGGACTGCTGAAACAATTAGCTAGTCTTATGGCTCCCTTGCAATGTGTTTTAGATTATTTGGAGTCTGTTTGGTTCATACCTTAATAGGAAAACTTTCAAACACTGCAGTTTTGATGGCACAAAACTTAAACAGTTGTCCAAAATGATTCAAAATAAGGTTTGGCTCACAATGCTTTTAGGAAGCTTTCTTCCATTCATCTCATTTAATTTTCTAAATCAGTAGCTTTTGAATGTGAAATTCTTGGTGGCAAGATGTATCAAAATGATTTATTTCCAACAATGAAAAACTATTTTATAACAACTTCAGCTTGAGGATGCAGAAATAATTTGTGGACAGGTTGCAGGGTTCACGGCGTGATATAGTGAGATATGGCAGTTTGGGTATTGCTCTTTCTTGTCTGTACTTCACCATCACAAATTGGAAGGTAATTGACATAACAAAGAAGACCGTTACAGAAGTTGTATTCATCAGTTGAATCAATGTCAATCACTACAGTGATCATTTGAATAACCAGGAAAATGTAGCTTTGAATTTTAAAGTATTTGGTTGTTATAGATAGAATGAATTTTTAAATTATTACAGTCTTCTTGTCATTTTACTTCTTTTCACACATCTCTGTCAGCACCTTTTCAGGCAATGCAATATGCTTCACCTAAAGGTATATGGAACAAGTTGTTTGGAGTTGATACCCCATCCTTTGAACAGAATGAAAGTATAGGTATATTTCATCCTATATGATTTCATCCACCATGATATTTGTTTTCTGTATTTTGTGTTCTGATCTTCTCGGGATGCACTATGTCAAATCATGAGACATCCCTTACAGTATCCATGGTTGTTTCGAGTCTTTCTTGAGTAATAATTATATCCAAGATGAGAAATACAAACTCATTTAACTTTGTTTGTTTTAGGCAACTTAAAATCTTCAAGAGTCAAACAGTTTGTAAAGTATATATCTGATCTAGAAACCAAGTAAGTAACAAAGCCACAAGGTTTATTAACTAAATTAAATTTTCATGGCAATTTCTGTTCACCAAATTTCTGTTTAATCTGTCTTGAATTTTTTATCTTTCATGTGTCAGGGGAAATGCCACCATTGTGCCAGAATTTCCAGGAAAACTTGATTGGCTGAATACATCTCCACTTCAGTTTCAAAGGGTAAGTTTCGTCTAACTCACTTTTCTATTATAAATGTACAAGCATTAGAATCATGTTCAATATTTACATGGTCTTTTCCCATTAGCTTATTTTTACTCTCGAAGAACATGTGTGGCAAAATACCAAACTTCCATAGTAGATTGCTCTCAACCTCTCAAAAAGCTATCAGCTATCTAGTTATAAACTCCTATATGTTCCATTGTGGTATTCTTTCTTTATTAAACTATGTACTATCTTTGTCTTTTAGAACACTGACAGATTCTCAAGTAACAGAAAACTTTCTACTTTTAATATATATACATAGATGTGGCGTTTATACTTACTATTTCCTTCTATTTTAGTGAATTAATGCTAACCCTTTCAATCCCTTTGAGCAGGATCTGAAAGGAAAAGTGGTTCTGCTGGATTTTTGGACATATTGTTGTATAAATTGTATGCATGTCTTACCAGATCTAGAGTATCTGGAGAAGAAATACAAAGATGCACCGGTAACACCCTTGCCTCTCCTTCCATGCTGATGCATATTTTGTATGCAATCTTGTTGATACTTATTTTCATTGGCTTGATCATCTATTTTATTAATTCAGTATTCCATTGGCTCCGTTGTTCACTATACTTCAACATTAAACGTCTTTTATGTTCTTATATTCCACAGTTCACTGTTGTGGGGGTACATTCAGCTAAGTTCGACAATGAGAAAGATTTAGAAGCCATCCGTAATGCAGTCTTGCGCTACAACATCTCTCACCCAGTGAGTCAAATTTTAGAACTTCTATGAGCAAAATGTCAATTTTTTTCAAGCATTTTGGGCATTTTACAAAACAAGTATACTACATATCTAGTATAGTTCCATAAAACAGAGAAAATTTTCAATAGTTTTGCATATGAAAAACCAGAGGTGAAAGTGGCATAACTCTGGAAACTATCCAATAGTTTTGCATATAGTCCAGACCCTAAGCTAGTGAATGCATTATCTAGCTAGCATAATATGGGTGGGGCTGCAATGATAGTCCAACTAGAAACAGTTACAAGCTCTAATTTTGGAAAGAATTTAATCCTGTAATTGAACTTCTTAATCTCTCAGGAACCATAAGGCTATATAGGTTATTTTGTCTGCCAAGCAATTAACTTATTGAGGAAACCACATTTTAACATTTTATGATATCTGATGAGCACTTATGACATGTCAACTTGAATCTTTAGTTACATATATTAAATTATAGATTCGTCTTAACAAGTCTTTCCTACCAGTATAGGTTGTCAACGATGGAGATATGTTTTTGTGGCGTGAGCTAGGTGTCAGTTCCTGGCCTACATTTGCCATTGTTGGACCCAATGGTAAGCTTATTGCACAATTATCAGGAGAAGGCCGCCGAAAGGTACAACTCACACATGTATAATATATTACACATGCTTAATCTCAGAAAATTTCAATAATAAGAAAGTCCTCTGTCCTTTTCATTTTAGGATCTTGATGATTTAATAGAGGCAGTGCTTTTGTATTATGGTGAAAGGAAGATCCTGAACAGCAGACCAATTCCTTTGAGTTTAGAGAAAAATAATGATCCTCGCTTACTTAGCTCTCCTTTGAAGTTTCCTGGAAAGTTGGCAATTGATGTGCTGAACAACCGACTGTTCATTTCCGATAGCAACCACAACCGCATAGTATATCCTCCCTCTCTCTCTCTTGCACGCGCGTGCACGCACACACACACACTCGCACAGCAATACAATTCAGGTTTGCATATTCTGCCTGGTAGTGACTGCAGAAATGAAAGTGTGGTTGGTACTTATTGCCAATTTAGTAGTATCGATACACACACATTCATTGATCATCATCATGAGCTGCTAGAAAAACACTATAAAATGGCCCAGTAAAATCCTTATCCAGTAATATAAACTTTACCATAATGTTGATCATAAATATTTTTTGAGGAATTTCATATCTTGTAATTTTTTGAGTTCAGGTGGTCACTGATCTAGATGGAAATTTTATTGCCCAAATTGGCAGCAGTGGAGAAGAAGGACTGCGAGATGGTTCTTTTGATGATGCCACCTTTAATCGCCCTCAGGTGAGGATTTAGTCTGTAAGCTGTTTCTCCAGATATTTGTTATGGAGAAAAAACTTTTTATGCACTTCCCTATTTACGCGTCCATTTATGCATTTTGAGATCAGTCATCTTATATTTTCACTTTTGTGCTGGATATTCATGCTGAACATTGTGGTTTAATGCTTATTCAGGGTCTGGCTTATAATTCAAAGAAAAATATCCTTTATGTTGCAGATACTGAAAGCCATGCTTTGAGGTACGTGCATTTTAGAACCAGTCTTTAATTTTGTTGCAAGCCTTAGATGGCTCCCTTCAGTTTTTGTAGAGGGAGATCTGAAGTTCTCAATGACTTGTTTTACGCTGAAATTTATCTTCCCAAGACACCTTCCAATGCTGTTTTTTTTTTTTCCTGAGTAACAAAACCTTAATTGAGGTGACCTTTTCTTAGAATCTGCTTGGTAATTCAAAACTAGAATCAGAGGTAAATGAGAAAAATATGCTGAGCAATATATGAACCTATAATACATGTCTGATCAACCAAAGTTCTACATTCTTGCAAGGATACACTGTTAGTTTTGTAAGAATTTCCCAAGTTCTAACTATATCCTTCTTTTCCAGATTTTATGTGAGTTGAAACAGTTAAAAGTTGCATTGATAACATCATGCTAGTTATAAGTGAGTTTATAACTATTCAGTTTTTATTGCTGTAGGGAGGTTGATTTTGTCAGTGAGAAAGTGCGAACTCTTGCTGGAAATGGAACAAAAGGTTCTGATTACCAAGGAGGTGGAAAAGGAACAGATCAGGCAAGACCCCAAATACTTGGAATTTGGACACATTTAAAGCATTTGGGCATCCTTAACGTTTCATGTTGAAAATTTGGTTATCCCGTGTTTCATTAAGTTGGGAACATTAACGAAGAAAGTTTGTTGTTTAATAAAATATAATCAAATCCTTCCTAGTATGTGCTTAATACATTTACAATAACTAAAAATCTTGTTGATCAACCTCTTACTTTAAATTTAAAGACTTTTTGCATACTTTTTCAGGTTCTCAACTCCCCATGGGATGTCTCCTTTGAGCCGGTTAATGAGAAAGTTTACATTGCGATGGCTGGTCAACATCAGATATGGGAGCATGACGTATCAAATGGAGTTACTAGAGCCTTCAGTGGTGATGGTTATGAAAGAAACTTGAATGGATCAAGGTAAGCAGAGGAGGTTTATCTTAAATCTTTTTCTCCTATTCATTACATATTCATCATTCTTCTGTGTTTCGCCAATGTACATGCCTTTTAAAGTTTCTCTTCACATAAGCAATTTTTACATATTTTAGGTTCTGTACTAAATTCTGAACTGATTGCTTTTGTGTTTTGTTATGGAAATAGCCCTACGAGCACATCATTTGCTCAACCTTCTGGAGTTTCATTATCTCCTGGTAAAATCTTGGGATATTCCACAGCTTTTTGTAGCTTTCAATTGATTTTAAAATATTCCATATGAAGCTTTGACTCTTATAATTGTGGACATTTCACTTTGACCCTATTCATAGATTTCGAGCTATATGTTGCTGATAGTGAAAGTAGCTCCATTCGAGTGCTTAGTCTAAGAACAAAAGGAACGAGGTTGCTAGCCGGTGGTGATCCAATTTTCCCTGACAACTTGTTTAAGGTGATTCTATTTCTGATTAAGAAACCACTTGTGTTTTGGATTTAGAGGCCATTATCCAAGTTTGATTCCAGAAAGTGATGTCCTGGAAAGGAGAAATGGTAGACATTTCTACAGTTCTCGCTTTTCATGAAACGATCCCTGGAGATTAATATATCAATTTCTGATTACAGATATACACCAAACTAAACCTTTTTAAAGTTCATTTCCAGTAAATACTATCTTTTGCACTTAATGATCATCCACTTATGATTTATTCCTATAATATTCAATTTTGCAGTTTGGAGACCATGATGGTATAGGTTCCGAGGTACTTCTTCAACATCCATTGGGTGTATTACACGCGAAGGATGGTCTAATATACATAGCAGATAGCTATAATCACAAGGTAATTTGATCATGACTGAAAACTTGGAAATTCTAATTGTCTAGGCACACAGCAAGTAATATGCATCCGACATTATCTTGGTAGCTTTGTAATTTTTTTTGTTGAGAATCCATTTAAGTTTGTTTCAGCACATCTGTACTTTCATCTGCGCTTAAAATGTTGTCATATTGATCATGATAAAGGATTGAACATTATTAAATTACTTTAATTTATCCTTCAATTTTCAGATCAAGAAGTTAGACCTAGCTACTAAAAGGGTCACTACAATAGCAGGAACAGGAAAAGCTGGTTTCAAGGATGGAAAAGCACTAACTGCCCAGGTTAGAAAATGGTGCAAAATGTACTTCATATTCTTATTCAGGAACCTGAAGTGTCTTTTACGTCACAAATTGTTGATATCCTTCTACAGGAACCTGAAGTGCCTCTTATTTCGCAAAATGCATATACTTGATACTGTTTTCTATTCTTCAATACCATTCCATTTTCTGGTCTAAAAGCACATATGATTGACTGAGCTTTTCTAAAAAAATGTTTCCAAAATAAAGTACTGCCTATTTTAGTATATGTTAATGTGATGATTTGGAATTTTTCCATTTTCATCCACTTCTAATAGAATGTGTGAGAACGGAGTGAGCAACAATCAGAAAGATAGCTGACAACATGTCTTGGGAGATAGCAGACAACATGTCTTGGGATGTTTCTGCTTTTCGGAGCTGGTGATTATTCACAAAAATTCATCTTGATCATTCCATTTTAAGCTAGTGACAAGCTCTTAATGTGTTAATGTCTCTAGATTTTTTATAGGCTGCAGAACATTATCAGCTTACAGCTTACTCCTGCTTTACCAAGCTGCCTGAAATATCAATTCTGATGCATTGATTTATTTTCTTCAGCTCTCAGAGCCGGCGGGACTTGTTGAGGCTGAAAATGGTGATTCCCATACATCTTATGTGCTATATACAATAGCCAATTTTTTAATTCACAGTATTGAAATGTCAGCATCACTTTGTGAAGATTTTAGATGTGTTCATCTTTCCTTATCGCACATTTTTCGTTAAAGGACTTCGTTTGGCTTTACTTCCCTCTTAATCAAGTAGATCCATTTAATTGTTTTCCATCAAATAGATAAGTTTCCTTCCAAATTAACTTGATGTGAAACCTCTCCTTGGTTATTTGCAGGAAGGCTTATTATAGCTGATACGAACAACAGTGTTATCAGGTATCTAGACTTGAACAAGGGAGAAGCTGAACTTCTAACTTTGGAGCTGAAAGGAGTTCAGCCTCCAGCATCAAAATCCAAATCCTTGAAACGTCTCAGGAAGCGATCATCAGCTGACACAGAGACAATCAAAGTTGATGGTAGTTCATCCAGCGAGGGCAACTTGCGTATCAAAATATCAGTACCTGAAGAGTATCATTTCTCAAAGGTCTCCTAAGATCCAACCTCGTTAATATAGTTTCCTACCAAGTTGCATATCATAACCTCCTCTTTTGTGGATTCAACTACAGGAAGCACGCAGTAAATTCAGTGTTGAAACTGAGCCTGAAAACGCAGTGCTGATTGATCCCTCCAAAGGCTATCTAAGTTCAGGAGGAACGGCAAGCATTCACTTTAAGAGATCTGACGCCTCACCTTCAATGGGGAGAATAAATTGCAAGGTATGCCTTTATTTTTTTGTTTTGCGGACCAGTTTGACAGCAAAAGACAAAGGTTAGAGCATATGTTTTACATTCCGAGGATGCATTTTCTAAGGAAATTTCATGTAGGCATGTCTGTGATGGACAGCTTACAACTTTCCTGATGGTAGTATTCAAGGAGAAAAACTCCATGCTAAGCTTACAATTTCCTGTTAGTTATTCACCAAGAAATAATCAGTTTGGATCATTTTTCAGGTTTACTATTGCAAGGAAGATGAGGTCTGCTTATACCAATCACTTCTCTTCGAGATACCCTTCCAAGAAGAAACTCCAGACTCAACCCCATCAGAAATCACACTTGCGTATCTTGTGAAGCCCAAATCTTCACCGAGCAAGTTGCAGCTACCAATTACCGGGTGATGGCATTCCCATGTAAATGCGTTGTAAGCTTTTCTTTTTCAATTTTATGCTATATTCACCATTGAACATTGAAGTTGATTGGATGAAGCAGTTTGTCCCAGTAAATAAAAGAAAATGATACTTTTACTGAAGTTGAAGATGTCAACAGATTGTCACATATAAATCTTTAGTTGACATTTATGAAGAGAGAACAAAATAAAGAGATTAGTGAGCATTGCAATATAGAGATTGCAGCCCTTTCTGGTCACCTCTGCTCTTCTTTGCAGCCCTAAAAACTAATTCTAAAGCATATACCCTTTATGTTAGTTTTATTCTAGAACTTTTTGCCATTACTGCTTTCCGATCACCCTTTCCTTCTTCTGTAAAGACTGCTTTCTTGGACTTGGTGGGTTAAGTGTGAACCAAGCACGTTAATGGCTTACATTTTTTTTTCATTGCATGGAGAAGTGACACACAAAGCCAACATTTTAGTTTCCCGGTTTTGAAAGTAAGAACCCTAATCTCATGACATCCAAGGCTTGATATTTCAAATGCATAAAGCGAAAAATAAATAAATTGTGTTTTGCATGAATATGCCTTTTATTTATTGCCACATTGTATTAAATAAGATCTCACATCACTCTCGCATATAAATTTGTGTATATTTGCAACAAGAACTTAACAAAAGCTTACACTCTTCCCCTCCCTTGCTCTCCCTGTTATGGCATCTGTAAAACAAATAGATCTCCGGCTCCCATACAAGTATAGTTGGGGACCAAGGATGTGTTTGGTTAGTGTTCTAGTATAGGAAGAGATAGATAAAACATAAAAACTTGTTTGGTTGGAGAGACGGAAAATAAATCTGTATTTGAGACGATTTTGGAATTAATTTATGTTATTTCAAATCAGGAAAGACAAGAAGATATCACCTTTTCATCTCTCATGTTGTGAGACATGAATCAAATGCTAAGAAATACAAATTGAATACCAGTCAAAATAAAACTGCAAAATGCAGATTGCAGTGCAAATACATGGAGGTTTAGTGTGCAGCCATGAAAGTAGTAGAATCAATGAACTACATGAGACAACCAGCATAATGAGCTCGTGGATATTTTCATTGTAGTTGTGACCATTGTACGAAAAACTGATCAGGCATCTGCAGCTCGTAAGGAAGCAAACCACTTGAAAAGAGCTTCCTCACTCTACGTACTCTCAACATAAAAACCAAATGACCACGTAATCCCCACCACCTGCAGGTAAAATGGCATATAACCTTGAACAATAATGCAATTGCGCAGAGGAACACAAGTTCCAGGGCCATTGCAAAGAACCTTAGATTTTTGAACTAGAAGAAAATAAAACGTAAATGAAAAGTACACCACTTGAGTTCTGACTGGAATCATTAGCCATAATGCATGAACCACAGCTCGTAAAGTTACCCCAACAAAGGTTATGTATGGCTGACCAACTTCCCTACTGTAAATCTGTAGGGGTTGAGCAGAGCCTCTCTTACCCCCATTCTGGAATAGCAAGTTGAAAATCACTTCAAATTGGTGCAAAACCAAGACAAACAATCTACTACAATTCTTTTTCTATTTTCAAGTAAAATCACTCACAATTAACACAAGAAGAAAATGCATCATTAACCTTAGCTCTCAATCAGAACCAGAATTCATAAGAACATGCAGCCTAGTCATCTGGATTCATGAATCAGGACTTAATTCATTCTTTTTTTCTAGATCAGAAGCGCTGTTATTCTTAATCCATGCCAATTTTATCCACACAAATTGGGGTTTAAATTCATACATGATGCAAGAATAAACTGCCCAGTTACTCCAAAAAATCCTAAATTGATGGTAGCTGGCAAATATGTTCTTATATTCACTAATCATAGCATCTCCATCGTAAATCCAATGATCCTTTTTGTGTATGTACCGCGCCTCATCATCATGTATCTCTTAACATTTTTGTGCAGACTACCTCTTCGAGAGTCCCGTTACCAGAATTTTCATCCCAGGAACAAGAGGATGCTCATGCATCAATACATACATAGTAAATATAAGATATATATAACTCTTAGAACCCACGTATAAGAGTATATAATTATGCTTCAGAAATCAGCAATAATCTCCGTTCCTCACATAATAACCAGAGCTGATAACACAAGTTTTTAAATGTAACAATGTCCACTTGGATCACCATACTTTACTAAAACAGAAAAAATCATACTAATTCAATAGATAAATACTCATAAAGTCAACAATTTGATCCGAACCCTAAATTCCTGCCAACTTCAATCCTTATCTTGAAGTTGACTTGCACAAAGAATCAGAGTTTTTTCTTGAATGGAATGCTTAAATTGTTGTATGGATTAAGGGAGACAGGAAAGGGTCAAGTTCTTTTCTTGGCAGCAGATGCCGACACTGAATAATATATACTTTCTCAGTGTCATTTTTCTTAAATCTTTGCGTACAAGATTGAAATTTAGGACTTCCTATGTATTTTCCTTTCGATGCTTCAAAACTGTGGCATGCACTTGTGCTCCACTTACAGTAATCTTAATGATTTGTCATAGTTGGTTGTTCCATTCTCTCGTAAAAGTGACCATGACAGGGACTGCCAGTATAACTTGTAAGTTAGGATCTATCCTCAGATTGTAGTGTTGTAGGAAAAGTCGCATGAAGTAGACATGGATGCTCTTAGGGTAGCCACCGTCTATTGCAACCACCCCCATCTGAATTGTATGGAGACCACATATATCGGTCGGTTTCATTGACATGTTGGTCATAGTTGTTAGATTTTGTCCAGTTGAAGTAACCTCTTGATCCGAGAAACTCACTTGAAGTTGAGTTTGTGCCGTGATTCCGATTGAATTAGACGAGATATTCACTTGGAAAATTAAACTTTAAAAATGATGTTTTTTCAAGCCAAAAACATTATAATAAAGGAGCTCTCAAGATGAGTCGATCGGAACCTCCATTTTTTCTTCTTATCGCGAAGTACACACTAATAATGGGTGGATTTGTGGTGATAATTAGTGTTTACTAAGTCAAGAGTTTCTATGCCATCATTTCATTACTAATTATAATTAATTATGATCAACATAATTATTGTGGTTTGACGTAAACTAATCAGAGAGATTGATTGCCTATCAAGGCAAGCAGCACTCGTGCACATTCCATTGGCTAAATAAATAAATGATCATGGGAAACAAAATAATATTTATTTTCTTTCATATTAGCTGCAGAGAACAAGGTTAGACCGCTATACCTAGAAAATAAATTTATAATTAATTAATGGATGGAAACAGTCTCTGCTTAGCTTCTTGAATATGCATCATTTCATGTGACAAGATCCAAATTTGTTTAACCAAGAAGGTTCTAAATCCATTATTATAGTACAAGTTGCCTCTTAAAACGCGTTAATCTCTTTTTCCCACCAAATCTTATGTTTATCCTCAGCATAAATCTTATCGCCATGTCTGACGCACATGCAAAGTCATATTTTCTTGATTACTAAAATTAAAAAGAGGTATCGAGGAGGTCCAGATAGATCCATGTAATTATGATCAACCTAAGAAGGTGAAATTAAGCTGATCATCCAGAATACATACATACATACATATATATATATATGTCTGTATGTATTCTGGATGATCAGCTTAATTTCACCTTCTTAGGTTGATCATATTTACATATATATATATATGTATGTATGTATGTATTCTGGATGATCAGCTTAATTTCACCTTCTTAGGTTGATCATAATTACATGGATCATTTAAACCCTGAAATCATACATTAAACAATAATATCATGGGAAGAAACTCATTAATAACCTTAGCCAAACTCAGAGAGGGAACCTGCTAGCAGTTTACAACAAGCGGTTCTGTGAGATATAATAAAAAAAGAGAAGCGGGTTGCCTTGTGAAATCTATATACTAATAAAATATATATATATCAAGCGAAGAAGAAACCATGATTTTAGAGCAAATGAAAAGCATTTAATTCAAAATGCCATGTTAGGGAGCAGTGAAACATGACCAATCAATTTCTTTTGTCTGGTAATATAGAGTCAGTACTGGCTATATACAAATCCCATGTTTCCAGCTATCAAAACTTGAATTAAAAATATTTTAATTTGTTGAAGGCACAAATCTAAACCCTAATTGGCTGATCCATTGGAAGTTGTTAAGAGATGGATAAGTAAGAACATAGATGGCTATACAATCCATTAAAGAGATAACAAATTATTTGATTGGGCAAATCTTGTAATATCTAGTTAGGGCAAATCTTGTATTGTATTAAAAGTATAGAATGTGCATTTGGATTAAAAGTGAAATACCAAATTTAATGTCTTTTCAATTATTTTTTATTTACGGTTTTGGTATTCTTGTGTCTAAATCATTTAATAATATTTTCAAATTATTTTCAAATTAAAAAATATAAATTTAATGTGTGTTTGGTAATGTGATGCATTATATTTTTAAAAGGTGTTGTTCAATTAAAAATATATTAAAATAATATTTTTTTAAAAATTTCTTTTTATTTTTTATATCAATACATCGAAAAGTAATCTAAATATTTTATTAATCCCACCAAAACCTGGTGAAGAAATTAAACTTGGACAAAGAGATTGAGAGTGATTAAAGGCGGCTGGAATTTAATATTTTGGTGGAGTGAATTGTGCAAGATTAATGCTTTTATTCTATAAAATTTCATTTCATGTTGACTCTTCCTCTTCCCCGAGGACACATTCAAGCATGTCTCGTTGAAGGAGGCAAAGCTCTCTGGCATGTCATGAGGTAATGGGACTCTCATCTGATTCTCTCAACATTTTCCTCATTTCCTATTAATTATCATTTCTTTATAACCCTTATATTGCATTTTAACCCTAATATTGCTGAAGGCTTTATCTGCTTATTTTACCTCTTCTCTTCTGCCCTCATGTTCCATGGCAGAAATAATTTTTATTTATGACTGTGTTTCGAGTGGTTTTTTTTTTTTCTGGATTGCTAAAAAGGGCTTTATAACTCCAGCTCTATCCACTGCTTCATGGTATAAAATCTCAAGAGATTGATTTGATAGTTGAGAATTTTTATTTCATTTCCTAGTTTTATAAATTTTAATTTTGAGATGTTGTTACGAGACCGGTTTAACTCATGAGTCAATTCTAGCATGGTAGAGAGCAGTCTATTTTTTGTAATATTTTTGGCTTTAAAATTCTAATAATCAGGTTTCTTTTTTCACAAAACTTCATGATTTTAATAGTTTTGAGTCTTTTTGATTGTAGAATTTAAAATTGTTCTTGAGTGCATTGTATTAATGATATTTTTTTTATTTTTTTCTGGATTGCTAAAAAGGGCTTTATAACTCCAGCTCTATCCACTGCTTCACGGTATAAAATCTCAAGAGATTGATTCGATAATTGAGAATTTTTTTTTTATTTCAGTTTTATAAATTTTAATTTTGAGATGTTGTTACAAGACCAGTCTAGCCCACGAGTCAATTTTAACAGATGGAGAACAATCAATTTTTTAATAGTTTTGGCTTTAAAATTCTAATTATCACTTAGCTTCCCTTTTTTCACAAAACTTCATAATTTTAATAGTTTTGAGTCTTTTGACCATAGAATTTAAAATTGTTCTTGAGAGCATCATAGTATTAATGGTATTTTATTATTGTTATTATTTTCTTTGCACGGGTTGGCCCCTGTCAACCCTCCACCTTCACATCTAGATAACTTGGTTCAAGCTAGATTTTAAAAAAATAATGAGGGTTAACCTAGTCAAATAAAGCTAATTGAACGAGGCAACTAACAATTAGGTTCTTTGGGTTAAAATCCAGTTTAATTTTAAAAAATAAAATAAAAATATTTTAATTGGCTGATATTAGCTTGCCTAGCCTATGATAAATTCATGAGTCAGGTTTAATAAATTTAATTTTAATTTTTAACTTCATTTAAAAATGAAATTAATTTTGATTTAACGTTAAGATTGATTCCAATATATTGGTGATAAAAGGAAAATTCTTGTTTTTTATGCAATGCGAAAGAAACAAAGAAAAAGGCAAGAACATGAGTCGATGAGAATCAATCACAGAAAGAAAACTAAAAAGAATTGGATTGATCGAATTTCAGGCTGTGCATGATGAAGAACAAACATGAAATGATCAAGATCAATAATTTGTACGGAAACGTGGATCAAATTTGTCCACGACACATGAAGCTGAATTGTGGAGAAGAACTCTTATTAAAAAAAAAAAAAAAAAAAGAGGACAATAAGATAGCATGGGAACAACCACATGCTTTCCTTTTCTCCGTCTGCTTTATTTTTCCATAAGCATCACCCACCAATCATTGCTGAGAATAGATACAAAATTCCATGAGCCCCACAGCATAACCAACAAGTGGATGCCAACACATTGCTTTGTTATCCAATTAACTATTTCCACGTCATCAATGAATTTAACAATAATAATAAATAAACCCAATTATTTATCTATCAGGATGGCAAGTACAGTCCTATGCTATCCAGTATAACGGCCTTGCAAGGAAAGGTGAGGGAGGCAACGGCAGCTTCCGCCATTTTCCCTCCCTCCCTCCCTCCCTCCCTATATATAAACTTAGACACCATGCATGCATGTGTGCACATGAAAATACATATCATGAGATTTATATATGAATTCTATGAACATGCAGTGTATGCTTCTTCTTCTTCTTCTTCTTTTTCACGATTAAATGGTATTAATTTTCAACTACATAGCTACATAAACATAGATTCTTTGTCTTCACGGTGTTTTATTCCTCAAGATTTTTTTAAAAAAAAAAACACAATCATGTAAGAAAACAATTAATATGACAACGACTTTATATGATTTGTTGAAAAGCTGTATATTATGTTTGGTGAAAAGCTAAGAATCTATGGCCAGTGAGTAAATTTTTTAACTCAACTTGCACGTTTGAAACGACATCCCACAATATATATATATATATATCCCATAATCAAAATTAAAACATCAAACATATACATATTATTATGATTAATTAGCAAAAGATGTTCCACCTACCGCCATGGCTGACGTGCAAAATCAACACTAGAAGCACCAAACACTTGCTAAAGTACCCTCGTAAATATGATTACATTGCACACAAAACATGCACAAGGTTATGCATTTGAGGTGACCTAGTTACACTAATGTACATAAAAAAATTGCCTTGATTTTTAAGCAAGTTACTTGTTAAGATGATTGGGATTACACGCCAAGTCTAGTATTTTTCCTTTATAATCCATGATTAAACGTGAGATATAATTGATTTTTTGGTGGTTTAAATGATGTTTAGATGCCTTTTAATGCTGGTTGCTTGGACAAGCAAAGATTATCACTCTTTTCTGTAATTTATTTGACTTGTTACTCTAAAGTACTCTTTCATGTTATGGATTGTATGATCATGTTTGATTAGTGTTTTGGAACAAAAAAGAAACAAATATAAATAAGTTTACCTCTTAAACAATTTAAAAATAAATTAATTTCTATCATTAAACAAATATATAAATGGACAAGTTGGCCACTAACAATATAATTTAATCAACCAGAGGTGAGAATGTCCTCATGCATGATGCAATCACTGGCCACATAAAGGAGGTATTTCTTCATTTATTTAATTTTATTAGTATTCGAAATAGAAATCGTATAAAATAATTAATAAACCTCAAAGATGGAAGTCACACACTCCATATTGTTTTCAGAGAGATGAAAAGCTTGAGTTAATCAGGCAAATATTGATGTTGTCTTCTTCCACATTTAACTTGTTGCAGAAGATTTAAAGCCCATAGGATGCATTAATCCCTTGTTTATTTTGACCCAATTGAATTCACCATTGACTCCATAGATTATTCAGATAACATAGTTTTATCATTTTCAATTTCCAACTATTAATCTTCCATGCTTAGCCAGCGCTAGTGTGATGAATTGACGAGCAACCCTAACATCAATTCGACGCTCAAAACACTATAAGTATTAACTCTGAGAATCTCTAACAAAATCCTATTTAGGCCAATGCAAGTGATTAATTAACACTTAGCTTAGATTTCAAAGACACGAGAGTACTATATAAAGAGGTTAATTTGTTCACAAGGTAGTTTGGAAGGATTCAACCAACAAGATCTTGATTAATTGAGATTAGATATTAACTAACCCTATTCCCTTTTTGTAATGTAAGGATTAGCTTATTCTACCTAGCTATACCTCGAATTAATGGGATAATACTGGTTTAATTAGGGAGAAAATTAAACCACTCTTGTTAATAGTAAAATGAAATGAAAAATATGAGTGAAGTAATAATTAATGGAAACATGTAGATAATATATAAGAGACAGATAGTTAGAACATTGGGACCGGAGAACTAAAAGCGAAGGTAAGGACGCGTGGTTAGCCGTGACTTCCTTTTATAAGTCTCCCCCTTCCCCGCTTCTCCCTCTCATTTCTCCTCACCCGCCCCCCTCCCCTCCCCTCTCTCTCCCTTTTCTATTTCGTTCCCGCCACCACCCTCCTCCACAATCTTCAAAAGGTATTTTTTTTCTTGCTTTACATTCTTTTCCAACAAGCACTTGTCGGCCACCACCCTCCTCCACAATCTTCAAAACTCTATTGTCACAATCTTCAAAAGGTATTTTTTTTTCTTGCTTTACCTTCTTTTCCAACAAGCACTTGTCATCACCACCACCGCTCCTTGGTCTTAACATAGCAAATTTTGTTGTCGCAATTGTTTTCATTTTCTTGAAAGGTATACCCGAAAAAATAAAATCTTTAGCTTACAATAATAACTTTGGCCATGTTATTCCGTTTCAGGCGATAAAGAAAGAGGGACGGCATTATCAATGGCAAGCAACCAATCAAACTGTAACGTGTCATCGCAACAAGAACCGAACCAGCAAAGAAAGAAACGCAGAAAACTGACTCATGAAACGACAGAGAGTCACCTTCAAAACGACGGCACTGGCGAGACCAAAAACCAGCCTCCAGTGAGGTGGCGAACAGACACGGCGAGGCGGATCTATTCTTCGAAGCTTCTAGAGGCTTTGCGTCGATCATGCCGGATAACTTCTCCTCGGGGTGAGAAGACTCGAGAGGTCCGGGAAACCGCTGACAGAGTCCTCGCGGTGGCCGCGAGAGGAAGAACACGGTGGAGCCGCGCGATTCTAGCGAAACGCGCGCGGTTGTTGAGAGTGAAGAAGGTGAGGAAACAGAAGGTGGCTCGTGATCGCAAGTCACCGGGGAGCGAGAAGAGGAGGGAGTTACCACCGGTGGAGAAGAAGGTGAAGGTTTTGAGCCGGTTAGTCCCTGGTTGCAGGAAAGTCTCGTTTGTGAATCTCTTAGAGGAAGCGAGTGATTATATTGCGGCTCTGGAGATGCAAATAAAGGTTATGACCAATCTTAGTGAAATTCTCACCGTCGCTGGCGGAGGAGGAGGCGGTGGCTCGTCAAGTTGAGAGCGAGGAGACAGATACGCTAGGGATTGTTAGTTATGCCAGGTGTCCATTATAATCAATTTCTTTTTTGTTTTTTTGCTTCTCTTAAATATTTTAAATTTGTCTTTCTTTTTTTTTTTCTCCTTTTCTATTAATATTAATTCATGATGTTATTGTATATACCACCTTATTATTATTATTTTTTTAGCCTTCCTCTCCCGTTTTCCTTATTAATTAATTATTGGTAATTGTCTTGAGATGGAATATTGCCAGCTAATTTCTCCGGTATTTAAATTAAAGGCGGGCTAAAACAAAGAGATTAATGATTTTTTTTTTTATCGGGAGATGCTTATAAAGCTGGGTGCTAGCTTCTCGTAATAATCTTCGAATTTGGGAAAGTAATTAAATTTGAAAGTGGAATAAAAGTTAATTCTAAGCCTGTTAATTAATTTTAGGTAAGAAGATGCCATGGAAACTTCATGGATAGCAACCCACCAGGGCACTATACAGTAAAATAAAATGAAATAGAAAAGAGATAATAAATTGTAACATATAGTATTTTAGAAATTAAATGGATTCCTAGGTGGATATTCGAGGGAAGGGATGAGGGGGATAAAATGATGGAAAACCCGACAGAACCAAGAAAGTTGATAGAAAAAGCCAAAGAGGTCGATAGTAGCTTCTAGCTGAATGAAGACCAGCACACAATAAACCTCATGTCATGTGCCTTGATGGACCTACACATCCTCGAGTGCCACCCACCAGTGCGTTTCGCTTCCATGTTAATAAAAATTTAGAGGGTAGTTTTTATTTGAAAATATATTAAAATATTTTTTTAATTTTTAAAAAATTATTTTTAATATTAGCAGAAAAAAAAATATTTAAAATATTTTTTAACTAAAAATACAAACAGAATCTTAATATTTACGTATGTAGTTATGGTTATGCTTTTGATACCAAGGAAACAGAGATTTTTTAAAATAATGAAGATTAATTCAGGAATAAATAATACCATGGATATAGATTAATTCGTTTTGTGTTCTTGCATTTACTTTCCTAAGCAAACATGTTTATTTTCTTTTTGTGCGTGTTTCTTCTTTTGTTGTGGCAGTAACTAAGCACGGTATTAGTTTGAAATCAAATTAAAATAAAACAAATTAATTACTCATGATTAACATGTAAATCAATCCAAGTTAAACCGTTCCAATAAAAAGAAAGGTGCAAAATGTTTGCATCCACGTACGTGGTGCCAAGAACAAAGACAATATTGTGGTCTAAGACAATAACGTCCATCGACCAGACCCTACTCTTGTCGGGTCCTTGTTAGCCCAGTTGTCAAGTTCATGAGGAACATGTGGATACACAGACCAAATTAATCAAAATAAGGGTTCAACGAGCTGACTCATTAGTTTAATTAATCGGCTTATTAGTTTATTTTTAAAAAATTAATTATTCAAATCTTGTAAATTTTAAAAACATTAAAAATTTATGTAGTTATTAATTTTAAAACCTGTGAATATCCAAGATAATCTTAAAACAAGATATAAGGGTTAAGGGGCTAATAAGAAATTGCAATGGTGAAAGATTGAATAATATATGGACGAAGGAGCACGTTTGCTCTTCTTCTGTGGGCTGCATTTCTTTCTTGGGAAACAAATCACAGATTACATCTGCTTTTATTGAATGATGTCAGGCCCACAAATTCTCACATGTATCCATGTGCTTTCATTTAAGAAGCTAGCTACTTGCTTCGTTCGCTTCTTGACTAATCAACGTCGATCTACCCTAGGAGGAGGACGACTGTGTGCGTGTGCGTGTGCGTGTGCGTGTTTGAAATTGTGGACGAGTATAAATGGTGGCAAGAGGGCAGGGTTTTTTTGTACGTAGTTTGGTAGGTCTTCATTCAAATGAGAAATGAGTTCAAATATAATACGACTAGTTTAGATCCCCTGATTGAATCAAGTATTTGTTTGTATGTAATAAAAAATATTGAGGTCATATAAATTAATTAACCAAGCTGTTGAAAACTTAATGAATCCCAATTTCAGCATGTAAAAACTCAAGATTATTCATTAAATTGTGTCGGAGGATATTGTAAGGATATATTGTTCATATTGTTCAAGAAAAAAAAAAAGAGTTAATCTTGATCGATCGACAAATTAGTTTATAATTGAATATTATTTATCATTGAGACTTAAATGATCCAAGAAACACCGCCTACGAGCATTTGTTTCAATTTGTCGATGACTTCTGCTCCTGATGAAGCGTTTTAAACGAGCAGCCATGAACCTGATCTTTCAAGAGAAGGGAAGAGGGAAGGAAGGCAAGAGAAAGGGAAAGAAGAAATTGATGCGGGTGATCTTTCAGGCCCTCTGGACACCATGCATGGATTAAAAAACATACAGAAATCTTGCACACCCAAAAAGAATTGTGTCCCTTTTAAGTGAAGCTTTGTAATATTGTTCAACAACTCAAAACTAGTATAATATATTCTTCTAGCTTGCTGCCTAGCTCCATGCGAGGTGATTACATTGTACTGTTCAATTACTTGTAGGGATGCTTATGAAAGTTTTCTTAAAAGATTTAGCGAATTAATCCGAATCATTTCAAAACAGTATTGTTTATGTTTTTTCTAAAAAAAATTAAATAAAAATTAAGTTAAACCGGGTTTTAACGGTATGATTATCAACTACCAACAAATAAACTGCTTGTATGTATGCTACTAAAGCATTATGGGTCATTGCTGCTTGGTATATATTTTTTGAATGCAATATGTCGTCCTGCACGTAGCCATAAAAGAACCTTGTGTCCACAATATTGTATTAATTTAAGGTGATAATCTGTCGGTAATAAGTAGTTTGTAGGAACAATTAACATAACATGGTACGATAGAACGATGTTTTTACTAAATATTAGCTTAGATTTTAAATAAATTCTCTTGAATGTTTCATGTTTCTCTTTTAATTTGTGGTCTGATTAGGTGGGAAAAACTGAGCCCGCATTCATGTTGTTGTTGGTGCCCAGATAGCTACATGCACATCTCATATCTTTTATTGCTCGAAGCTTCACATAGTCAATTAATGGAGTTGGATCTTCAACACTGAAGCCATGCATTATAAACAAGATTGATCTTCCTCTGCTTGTCATTTCCTTACATGCTCTTTTTTTCAAAAAAAAAAAAAATTCCTTACAAGGCCACATCATGTGGGATTCACGCCGCAAAATCATTGATGCCTAGTTATAGGGTCATGGGGTCTAGGAAGGGCCTCTCAATATTGTGGTTTGATTCCATCATGAATTTCAACATGTTGCACAATCAATCACCATGATTGTGATCAAAAGCAATTTTGTCTCAGAAATTTCTGCTAATGGGGTTAGCCGTTCACACCCCCCCCCCCCCCCCCCCCCCCCCCTCCCCCTCTCGCTGTGAATATTTTTAGCTACAGGCCAGTATGGTGGTAATTATGCTAGCTCACACAAGTTGAAAAACTACATTTGTCTAAAATGGAGATTGCTGATACGTAAAGCTTATTAAAACCTTTCAAATGGTGAAAGGGCACATGTCAGTATAGATCCTTTCAAGTTGAAGAAGATGCTCAAAACAGCCAGGGAGATTTCATTTTCAGGCTCACTTTTCCTGCTAAAATTGCGACACATGTAGCAGCTCCTCGACATGCTACATATCGTTTTCTTATGGAGGCACCAAATTCTGACATGGTGGAGCAAGGCAGCACCAAAATCGCTTTTCTGGGAGCCCAGTACTGACATGTCTTGATTGGAAGAAGAGGTTCATATTCTCCAATCTTTAAGTTCACCTATCTAATCCATGTTCCATGATCCTGGCTTTGGATAAATCTTGAATTGGTTCTTGTCATATCCCTTGTCTTTTTCAATAATTTTGTTTTCCCTACTATTATGAGTGAAGATTTTGCATTAAGAACATAATTTGACATCTCCATGAATAGTTGCCATTGCCATGACTTTTACGATAAACCGACATTGCATGTGCCTCAATGCTTAGAAAGCTCAATCTACCTTTTTACATGTTTTTTTAAAATGATTGTAATTGATTTTTAAAATATTTTTTGTATTGAAATATATTAAAATGATATATTTTTTATTTTTAAAAAAATTATTTTAAGATTAATATAATAAAACGATTCAAAACATAAAAAAATAATTTTTAACAAAAAAATTTAAATTTTTTAGAAACATGGTTTGCACTACTTGCATTACTTTTCTAATTGGTGTCTTGATAAAAAACAATTTACTAACTTAAATATTTAATTCAAAAATTATACAATTTTAATCTAGATTTGGTAGAACAATCAATCAAAATTACTATAACAAAAAAACATAATCATGAATTGGAATCGGATAAACTATAGCTAGAATATATGATTCTGGTATCAATTTTGATTCCCATATCTATTTTTAAGCTAGGATCTATCTTGATACAGTAAATAAATATTTTTTTAAAACTGATTTTATTTTAAAAATGCAATGAAAAATATTTTTTAATTTTTTTTTTAAACTGTGACCACGCATTCCATGGTTTTGCAAACAAAGCAATCCAGATTAGAGAGAGAGAGAGGGAGGGAGAGAGGGAGAGAGAGGAAATCCACTATCGAGGTGGCATGGTCCAACCTTGAGACAAAGAAAGCCCCAGCAACACTAGGTACGTTGGGTTGGGTTAGGCCTTAAACAGTGAGAAAGAACAAACGTTTCTGGAATTTAGGTAATTGTTAGAAGAGAGTGGGACCAAAACATGATGTCTCTCTCATAAATGGATGATTCCTTTATTTTTGTAAGAATCAAGTTGACAACACGTCTAATTTAGTTGTTGGGATTTGTGTTCCAATGGCTATTCCACACCTGTGGCTCCATGGAGTCCCCACCGCACCCATCTGTTCAAGCCATGGTTCTTCTTCCCTCTTGCTAGGGCATGGTTACTTATCACGTAACGCCATGATTGAGAGAGCGAAAGGAGCTCAAAATTAGCCCATCATCCTTACTTTACTGCTGTTATCAAATTAATCCTAAATAAAATTAGTTTTGAAAGTATTTTGCTAATCATATAATACGTGTATGGATTGCATTGAAAACTTTTTCTCGAAACAGTAGCTGCACAATCCTAAATACACACGCAGTTTATGAGCTCAGGAACCTCTTCATCTCGTTTTCATGATATTGTTCTTTGTTTCTATACATGATTAAATAAAACAAAAAAAAACTTGCAATTTTTGCATGTTGAAACTGTTAGATTTGCGCATCAATGCAATTACAATGACTCGGTGCTCTATATATGTTGTTAGGATGAACACTGTGTAAGACAAGCAAGCAATCAACAGGAGAGCAAAATATCTGTGAAATTAGGAAGATAATTACTACTGTAGACAAGTTAAGTGTGTGTGTGCGCGCGCTTTGACATGACTAAGCTAAGATATTGAAGGAAACTAATGAGTTATTTTGAAAGCAAGTGAAACATGCGGTTGAGATTTTGAGCAAATATCAGAAAGGATTGAGAAAAAAATGGAAAATAAAACTGATGGGTATTAAATTAATTTATTCTTCAAGTGGTGATTATCATTTACACTTTTTTTTCTCATCAAATATCGATTTAATTGTAAATATCAAACTTTTATTTGGATCGCAAGAGTTGTTTTAACAAGCTCTGGAATTGTTTTATTTCGGCAGCTTGTGATGGAGTTTAGGGTTTTCACCAATATTTCTTGTAATTGGCAATACATTAATTAAACCATTAATCTGAGTTCTTGCTGTATTTATTTTAATGCAATACATTAAAGCTATCACGATGTCCAGTACAACCTCCATCTGGTTGGTATAAAATGAATATCTGTCCGAACCAGATGAACAAGTTTATCCTTTATTATTTATTTTATTTATAGGTATCTTCGATGATGTCCAATACAACCTTCATCTGGTTGGTATAAAATGGATATCTGTGCGATCCAGAAGAACAAGTTTATCCTTTATTATTTATTTTATTTATAGCTATCTTCGATTTTGAACGACACTTTTCTATTTTGGATTTTGACATGACATAGCCATAGGCCCGTAGCCTTAGCCTCATGTACGAGTAACAGAACGAGAGGCCCAGAGAGAAGTGGCAGCTATTTAAGAACAGTCAAGATCTAAATGATGCAAAAACCATCGCGTGCTGCTGCATGTAGTAGATTTTTTTTAATATAGAAAAATCAATTGCTAGGAGTAAAATCATGATTCCACTGCTCCAGTGAATAGAAACATGTGTCGATGCCCTTTTAGTTTAGTTTTTTCTGGTAATGATATAGGCAAATGCATAGATGTGTTTCATACATTTGGTTGTTAAATAGCTGAGTACCTGTAGAGTGATACCATGGCAGGACAAGTGCGGGCTATCATCAGCCAACCTGTTTTGCCACGCCAAGTTCACCGCATCTTGTGCTAATACAAACCTACTTTTTACACTAAACTGTTTGACAGATACGAAAAAAGATTGCACATTTCATGAAACCTAAACTCTTTGCAACCGTAATTGCATGCATGAATGTTAACGACAAACACCTTGTAATCCTCCAATGACTGATGATTCCGAGATTTATTTGGCTTTCACAGGTTCAGCTCTAGGCCTCCACAGCCCCAACCTATACTTGTGAGCATATTTCAATATCAGCTTCCTCTGTGAAACCAAAATCAGAAGTTAGAATTCATGACCCTAGGCACTTCGAAGATTTCTACACGCTAAACACTCTGTGATCATCCACCACATTATATCAAAGATTATCACAGACAATCCTTACCCTATTCTCATATTTACTTTCACAATTCTCACAGAAAATTGAACAATTACTAGTGTCAGTGCACCATAGGGAATACCCAGCAGAACATTATCAAACTAGAAACATTAAAAGGTAAGAGTGGTTAGTTAAACCACGCATCTGATATTATGTAGAGATAATATTTTGAAATAAATCCAAGAGCTGCAGGACATCATCATCAAATAGAGGCTACAAGAGTAAAAGCTTGAAATGAGATATCAGCTATAGCTTGAAATCATGATTAATTGAGCCAGTAACAATTCCGTTAAAACTGTGACTACAAGAATTTACGTGCATATTTTCAAAAACTAATTTCATCACGAAAATATAAAATTACAAGAACTCAATATTGTCAGAATCCAAGCAAACACAAATATGCACATTACAAACCAAGTTTGGGATAGAGAATAATTACCTGTTGACAAGGAATGCCTAGTTTCTTGAGCTTTAAAGTCCGAGTAACAAGAAGTTTGTGAAAGTCACCAATTTCAGATTCAAGCTTGGTCACATGGGCTTCAACTCCTTTCCCTATTCCATTTAGAAACTCTGGAATTCCAACTTTCACTGCAATGAAAACAACATAACGGCAACAACAATCTCCATGCTCAGACTCTTATTAATTGCAAAAAAGAAATCAAAGAAAAAGATGCATACAACAGAAAATATACAAAAACGTCATTGCTCCAACAACACATCCACCAAAAGATTGAATCTTTCAAAACTCAATTCCATTTTAATCTCTTACTAAAACTTGAAAAGCAAAAAAAAAAAAAAAAAACTAATCTTTTTTCCCAATTTCCACCTGCAAGCTAATTAGCCAGATCCTGTTTACATGAAAATCAAGTTTCCTCCAGTTTACACGCGCGCATAAAAAAAAATCGAAACTTCAGGAGCAACAAAGGAGAGACAAGAAAATTAAAGCAAAAACTACTAATATATTCCCATTTTCAATCCAAGAAACCAAACATCATTAAAAAAAATCAGCTCAAGAACATGAAATTAGCAAAGGATTACACTGAAAAGAGAAGAACCAACTAAAGGAAATGTTACCGATGTAACGAGAGGACGATTTGGAGAAGAATCTAGAGAACCCAGGTGTAGAAATTGCTTGTTGTGTTGGGATTGAAACTGCCCCTTTCGTGTTTGTGATTATCTGCCTCCATGCCATTGCCATCTTGAATCCCTGTTTGTAAAGCTGCTCTGGGGTTTTTGGGTTTCAGCAGAGTGGCTTCGTCCAGGACTTTGATTGTGTTTTGAGAACATAGAAACGACAGTCATCAAGTTACAAGCGACAGGTCGTTCATGTGAATAAACAAATAAAAGGGTAAAATCATCGTATGATTAAACCCATTAATTTTAATCAACTATCTAAGAAATTTTAGGAGCATCATTCTTGCCAAACTCCTACCACAAATCTATTGAAAATTATAATCTACTCCCTATTTGTTTTGTAAATTTATAAGCTCACCCTTTTGTTTTTAAAAATTATTAGTTAGTCTCTTTTTCCCTACAAATCTTTTTAAACATCCAAATTTATTATGGATGAATCGAAAAAGAGGACAAGGTGAGAAAATAGGTAGAAGTTCTGAAATCATATTAATATATATATATATATATATATATATATATTATTCTTTATATTTTTTAAATTATAAACTTCTGATGCTTTAATTTTTTTAAAATTCAATTTTAATTAAAAACTTTATTTTTTTATTTTTTAGTTTGAGAATAAGAAAAAGTTACTTAATTTACGTGACAAGAAAAAAAAAAACTCAATCAACTCTAACTTTTTTCATGAAAAAAATTAATTTTAGTGTTAATAAATTTATAATTCATCTTATTATTCTTTTTCCTTCAATTTTATCATTTAATTAAATAAAAACTATTATAAAAAACAAAATTATTACACATAGCTACACACCTCTATCTTAGCAAAAGACAAGAGGGGTTACAAGGAAAAGCTTTCTTATTAAGGAGTCAAAAAGTTAAAGCTCTTCAACAACACAAATTGCCTATGTTACAGAATCACCCCTTGACCCAATGGCGTGGCCATCGCCCATTGGCTACACCTTACTCCTTTTAAAAAAAAAAACACAGAAAAAAAATCATCAACCCCAACCTCACGTGCCTCACGTGCTTCTCCACTCTTTAACAATCAAATCTTGACAAGCCAACCACCACCATATTGTTGAAACCCGTCACCAAACTCCTCCCCTGCTAGCGTCACTTTCCGGCAGCAACAGCACCAAGAACATTCTGGAGACTTATTCACGACAAGAAGAACTTTCTTTCCTACACAGTGCAACCACAGAAGAGAAGGTATAAAGCCAACATGGAGATAAGAGCAACCGACTCAAAAGCAGTGACCAAGCTCCAAACCACATCATCCACGATCGAGAAGTCAAGCTCCAGCCACCTCAACAACCGTCGTGTGACCCACCAACTAGATGGGCTTGCTGTTAATTGCGACGGCCACCACCGGAGGACGGAGAATGAAGATAACCAGAGAGAAGAAGTGAAGAAAGATAAGTCAAGACCAAGCCATCGTCGGAATGTTGGCGTGGACCGCCTACCGGCCATTAACGCTGTCTTGTCTTGATTAACGGCTCTCTAGGCCTACAGTAAAGAGATGTTTCTTTCTCTAAAAAGAGAGTGTGGGATTCTCTCAGGGAGTCGTGAAATGTGGGATTTTTATGGCTGTAATGATGATTATGATTTCGAGGGTGTAAATGCTAAGATGTGTTCTTGTTTATGTGAGATTGGGATTTTGGAGGACCCACATAATTTGTTGATCTTCATCGCATATTTGTCGCATACGACTCCGTTCCGCATGAATCTATGGTATAGATAGAAATGTAAGGTCTCTAATACCCCTGTTTGGAGACGCAGAACCGTGATTCATTAAAAATTATTTATTTTTTTAAATTATTTTTTATATTTTAAAATTGTTTTATGTGATGGTATTAATAATAATTTTAGAAAATAAAAAAATATTATTTTAATATATTTTTAAATAAAAAATACTTTAAACCATAATCATTACTATATTGTCTGAAATTTTAATTTAATTTAATATAAAACTTGATTTGGATTAATGATGTGTTTGGAATAGCTTTTGTTTCTATTTTTATGTGATTTTAACTCAAAAAATATTAAATTAATAATATTTAGAGTGTTTTTTGATGTTTTAATATATTGATATTCAAAATAAAAAATTTAAAAAAAATTAAATTTTTTTAAATAAAAAGCTACCTTAAAAATATTATATATTGCAAAATTTAAGGGTTTAATTGAAAAAACCCTTAAATATTAAGCTGAAATTGATTTATAAAAAAATATTCGGTGGCAATTAAAAATAGATAGGATTTTTCAAACTTGTGTGTCCTCGGATGTTTTAAGGAGGTATTTTTTTCTTGTGGTTTAATATGTTTTTGAAATTATTTTTCAATCAAAAAACTATTAAATTAATATTTTAAAATGTTTTTTTAATGATTTTGATTTTCTGTTCTTTAATATAAAATATAAATAAAATATTAATTTTATTTATTTTATATTAAAAAATATTTGCATTACAAAACACACACTAAATTAATTCTTTCTACCGACAAAATGGAGTAATTGCTCATTGTCAATAAAACAAAATAATAATTATGTAGGCCAGCGAGATACAATAAATTATGGTAATTTTGAGTTTTTGCAATGGAGGGGGATATTTGAAAGCACAATAAGGAAATACAGCTCATAAAATTGATTCAGGATTCAGAACTAGAATTAGGTATGACTTGGTTGATTTGATAGGTTGACTTGATCATTTAATAGGTTGATTTGATGATCTGATTAAAATTCTAGTTATAATTCATTAATTTTTGTTTTTTATGTAATTAAAATGATATCATTTTAATTTTTTAAAAATAATTTAAATAATTTAATTAAAATTTAAAATCCAAATCTTTAACCATACCAAGTCTGGCAACCACGGATAACGGAACAAAACTTGAATTTTGGAGCATAAGAAGAATACAAAATTCGGGATTCCAATGATTAACTTCCTGTCAATAAATATTAGGGCAGAAAAACTGTATCTAGCTTCTGTGCCGAACACTACAAGACAAGCAAATAATAGTTTGATTCTGAAATGCAATGATAACTAGTGAATGGGCACTGTTCAAATAAAAGAAATCTTACTTATGTGGATTATTTAAACCAATTCTAGTATTAAATTCTAAAGAATGAAAATTATTCAAATCTTGGATAATACTTCTTATTGTTTTATTATTTATGAATTGTTTAAATTAATGGGCTTATTATTTTTTCTAAACAACTGGAGACTTTTCGGCTTGAATATGATTTCACTTAATAAATATTTTTTTTTAATATTTTAGGTACAAAGATTAATGTGATAAAAAATTTCTGATAATTTATGCTATGACATGACTCTACAAGTCCAGTAGAATATCATGTACTTCCATGAGATAAGGCTATTATATAAACTTGAGTCGCCACTCTAAACTATTAACACATTATATATATATATATATAAAGAAGAGATGTTTCTTTTGTTTTATAATCATAGCTATTGTTTAGGTATTCAGGAATTCATATATTAATAGTGTAAAGACTTAAAAGATTGTTGATGGACAAAAATTTATATAATTCTAGATAAATAGTTCTAGTTGATTCAAGTATATTTTTATGATATATTAAGAATATAATTATAGTTACTTTTCAAATAATTTTTTATATTAAAATAAATGTTAATAATTTTTTTATTTTTTAAAAATATTTTTGATATAAGTATATTAAAATAATTTGAAAACATTAAAAAATATTAATTTAAAATTAATAAAAAAATAAAAAAATAAAATTTTAAAAAATATTTTTAAAACATAAAAATAAAAGTTTTAAGTTAAAAAAAAACTTTAAAAATATATTTTTGATTTAAATCATTATCATGAGCTTGAGCTTGGCCACTGGGCACATATCAACACCCGTGAACTTGGATGTAGCGCCCGAGCGTCCAGTGCCCTATGGGCTCAGGCAATACACCTGAGCCTAGGCATTAGGGGCCCGCTTAATGCTATGCGGGCTTGGGCATGCTCCACATCCTAGCTTCTTTTAGGTTTGGATTTAAAGGGTTTTTTTTTTTTTTTTAAATTAAACTTAAATTTGTTAACTTGAATACTATTTAATATATATCACTAGGTGTATAAGAGTATTTCAAGATATATTACATTTTGATCTAGGTGAACTTGGAAGTAACGCCCAGCCCACTCGCTGGTATTATACCTCAGCTTTCTTTATGATGCTGTGCAATACATTACAAGGCAAGTAATGGTAATAAATAAATTTAAAAACAACAACGGAGTCTTTATGCAAAATCTTTTCAACAATTTAATGCATATATAAAAAATATTGAAATGTGCACAATTACACTTAACATCAAACCTTAAGAAACACTTCAGTACATTTCAGACAATATTTTTCTTAAAATAATGATATGAAGATGTTGTACTTGAAAACGAAACATTTCTGGACTGTTACAATTAGTACAAGCAGCCTTTGAAAGAGGGAAGGAAGGTATGTTGAGCAGCTTCATCCTCCCATTCTAGCCTTCTCCACCAATCTTCCCATCCCTGAATGACAATTCCATGTTCCTTCGCACTGTTAGAATTAAGGGGAAGCTTCCTCAGATTGGGGCAATCATCAACAAAGATTTCCTTCAGAGATGGAAAAGGCAGGGCATCAGGATAGATGACCTTCAATTGTGGTAGGGAAACTAACCGAAGAAATTCAAGTTCTTCGAACACTTTGAGATTCCTTTGACCCGATTTCTCTTGCCGAATGATCTCTTCCATTTTAGAACATCTCGATATCATGAGGAACTTGATGTTTGGAGCAAGAGTTAGCCATGTCAAGTCCTCCAATTTTGAACAGTTGACTATAGACACTCGGCGGAGGCTTTTGAAGCTTGTTTCGCTCGTGATCGAGGAGTTGTTGATGCTCAGGTCTTTCAGGTTACTGCAGTCAATGAACTCAAGGTCATCTAGACAGTTCATACCTTCGAGAAGTGATATGTCAAGTGAACTCGTATGCTGAAATTTTTGGAGGGACAGTGCTTGGGTGGCGGTCAGGAACTTGTTGAAGCTTGCAAATGTTTGCAGAGAATACTGGCTTCTTATGGTGATCGTCAACAGATTCAAATGCTTCAGGCACTGCAAATCCCTTGCCAAGGATCCGGGTCCACCAGTCTGGACACCATCTCCGACAACACTATCAGAAGAACCGCAATCAACCATTCTCAATACTGTCAAGCTTGAGAAGTTAGATATCACTTGCATTGGAATCGTGCGGAGTTCAGAAGTATGCTCCAAGTTCAAACATTTCAGCTTCACCAAGTTTTTCAGCTGAAATGGCAGCTGCCTTATTCTTGTCTTTGATAGATTCAGATACTGTAGAGAAACTAATTTCAAAATTCCTGACGGAAATTCAGTTATTTCTCTATTTTCGGACAGGTCCAGGACTTTCAGAGAAAACATGAATTGAAAGAAAGTATCACTAATCATCTTCAAATTATTTTTTGTAAGAAACAAAGTTACCAGATCATTGCATCTAGGTGCTTTTGATAGATTCTGAATGTTGTTAGCCATCAGAGACACCCTTCTCACCATTTCCCATTTTCCAACCTCCGGTGCATCGGCTAACTGAGTCCCGGACTCGACCAAATAAACTGGGTTCTCGTTCCTGCTATCTATCCACAGAACCATATCGCGAATAACTTGATGCATTTTCACATCTCTGCCTTCATCTTCCAGTAAGCATGCTTGTGTAAGAATGTCAATGATGTTGTGACCTTCAGTTCTAGCCTCGTAGGCATCACTATATGCACCCAAGAATCCCTCCCCAATCCAGTAATCTATCAGGTATGACTTATTTATGCAAAAGCCATCTGGGAACAAAGCACAATACAAAAAACAAGATCTAACCTTGTCACTACGAAGACTATCGTAGCCAAACTTCAGCAGAACAAAGTCCCGATAGGGAGTGCGTGAAAATTCTGCTGTGGCCCTGCTCAAGGCCTCGATGGAATGATGCCATTCCAAGAGGGTCTTTCTGAAAGCCATTGCCCGGCCAACAGTTATAAGTGCAAGTGGTAGCCCATTGCACATTTTGGCAATAGTTTCTGCCAGCTCAGGAATCTTCGGATGAATGTTAAGTGTGTCTTCGCCAACCTTCTCTTGAAACAATTTCCAAGCTTTCTCCCATGCCAAACCACCCACTCGAATCTTCTCTTCCGCGCCCATACTGTTGCACAACTCCTCTGAACTAGTGGTGAATACTAGCTTGGAGCCATTTTCTCTAGAAGGAACTCCAACTTCAGCTAGATCAACTGGCTTCCTCAAATCATCCACCAACAACACAAACTTCTTTTGGCTCAGAACAGAAAAGACCTCCCTAGCTTTCTCTTGAAAGCTTTTACCCTTCCATCTATCTTCAAGAAATCCTATTTCCTTACCAATATCACCTTGGATTCTTTCAGAGTCAGGATCCTGGGATGCCACCACCCATATAACGAAATCAAATGGGAGATGTGAGCTGAGCAAGTTATTGCTGACTTGAATCAAGAGAGCAGTCTTGCCTGCACCTCCTGGTCCATATATGCCAATAGTTGAATTCTCTACTTCACGTAGGCACCCCATAACTGATTCAACAGGAGAAGACACCGAGCTCAAGTACTTCTCACCTTTTTCAATATGATCAAAAACAGCTCTCAACTTCTCATCAATTTTCTTCCCTATCTTGTACCTGGACCAGCAATTCTTAGGACAGCAGCTTCCAAAGCAGTTCTTCTGCATCTCTTGTGCGGCTTGATTCGTCAATTCATTAACTTCAGTTATCATACGTTCAACCCTTGAAACCCACCCTGTCACTCGAGATATCGTGCTCCGAACCTCGGCCATCTGCACTTTCCCTGTCAGGTCGTTCTTCAGATGCAGCAGCTCATCCATCTTAGTTTCCAAGATGCGAAGATTTTGCTCGTAATCAATATAAACCACAGGTTCTTTAATCACATTCCACAAGAAGGTGAGGACTTCTCCTATAGGAATATTGGCCATGGTTTCAAAAGACTTGAAAATTGATGCAGGACAAAGGGCTGAAAATTTTAGGTGGTTGGTGAGAAAATGGATCTTGTTGTTCTACGAGAAGAATGCATGCCTCCTTTTAATTAGAGGTTAAGACGTGAAACACGTTTGGATATTAAATTTTTTCTCAACAAGTAAGCTAAGAAAAGAAAATGCTTTGTGGTTGAATACAAACAAGGTATCAAACTTTCGGATGTTGCATCTGTTCAGCATGTAAACAGGAATCGTCGTTACTAGTAAGAAGAAAAACATTGATGGTTATTCTTCAAAAAGAAAAGAGATTGATAGCTAATCAATTGTAGGGCCTGAAAGACTACTTTACAGGTTGCAGTGAAATGAATTCTCTGTCAATGCATCTCGTGTTTCATCAAATTTTGGCACTGCAAGTTGCAACAAGCTAGCTTTGCCAAAGCTATCTTAAATAAAGAGAAAGCTAGCAACAAGTTTCTTGAGATCGAGGTCCTTAGAAATTCTGTGTGGAAAATATAGAAAGTGCAGCACTGCTAAGAGTGCATTGTTCTGTGGAGAGAACGTTAAATAAGTAAGGATATTTTACACATTTGAACTACTTTCTTCCTAATATATAATTCCCAGGAATTAAGTCAGAAATTTTACTTGCAAGTTGCAAGCTTACCCAAACAATTTTTTTCTGCCTCGTGCTTCTCTCTCTTTTCTCATCATAGCGTATTTCTATGCAGGCTGCAGCCTTCAAGAAAGATGATAAGAATGTTCGTCCATCGAGCACATAATGAGTAAAACTCTTTCTGCAGAACTTTTTCTTTAACAGAGAGTGAAATATTCCAACATGCATGTTTCTTTAACTTTGTTTCATTGTTATCTGATTTGCTTTTATCAGCCCACAGGCCACATGCATGCAGCTTTCCAAACGCCACCAAACACTTTTCTTCCCATTTTCCATGTGATGTCTCTAGAGAATTTTCTTTCATATTCTGAAAGCAAAGCCATGAAATGAAAACAGTTGATGTTGAGTCTAGGGATGACTCCAAGCACGCAACAGCATTTAAGGTATGCACAATCTCCTGACCCTCGTTTTATTTATTCAACACCTTTGAGGGCTAATTAATGTCGTGGATTTTCTCTTGGTTCAATAATTAGGTACAGATTTTCAGATGATTAGATGAACCTAGCTGTTCATGCATCCAATTGTTGGAACATTGCTAATCTTGGCCCCTTTAAGTTTTTAAACATTAACAATATGATGGATAAATTATTAACTCTGCTCTCATCTAATCGAAAGTTTTGATCAGGAATAATCTTGGCAAGAACAACTACAATTATCATCATTCTTTAGCTTCATTTGTTCGATATCATAAAGTATTTTTGAATCAGTTTATGCGCTAATTAAAGCTGATTTTTCTTTAATTATTTTAAAGTTATATTTAGTTGATGTTTCAAAATAAATAAAATAAATACTGAAATAACATAAAAATATCTAGTTAGAGACTGAGACATAAAATAAGTATAATTCTAGCATAATTTTAAAGAAAATTTTAATAATTTCAGAATCAATACGAAAGAGCAAACTTGTCATATGCACATGGGGCGTTCAAAGATTATTCAAAGGTTAATATGAGTTTTATAATTGGTTAGTTTTCTTGATTATTAAGGGGAATAAAGGACATGAATTGATATAAAAAAAGAAGAAAGGTCCCATCAAGACCAATAGGCTCAAGCATAGCCTATCCAAGAAGCAAAGGCCCAAAACCTAAAAAAACCACAGGAATAGCATAAAGTGCAGAACCTGGCAGACGCTTGGTACAGCCCAAGAAACCAAAAGCAAGACAAGCTCCAAAATCCATAGCCATCACAACACCATCACACCATCGCACCATCTTTCTTTCAAAACAAATACGTTGGCATTCGCTTATTGACCCTTTCTCTTACGTTCTCTCTTCTTGACATTTCGTCGAACACAAAACGTCAATCTCTCTGCTACCCTAAAAACAACAATGTCGCTGCGACCAGGTACACGAACAGAGGTGAGGAAGAAGTCATACAAGACTGGAGTGGATGCAGATGAAGCAAGAAGGAGAAGAGAGGACAATTTACTGGAGATCAGAAAGAATAAAAGAGAAGACAATCTTTTGAAGAAAAGAAGAGAAGGTCTTTTGTTTCAGTCTCAAAGTCAGCCTTTGCTTGATGCTGCTCAACATGCTGCCAATATCGAAAAAAAGGTACCTTTTGAAATACCCATTTTGTTATTCTTTTTTACTTTAGTTAGTTTTTGTGGGTTCTTGATTTCTCTTTTAAACTTGGAAAGTTGGAATCTTTGGTGGGTTTAATGTGTAATATGAAATGGATAATGAAAGCCCTTTTGAGTTTTCTGCTCGTTGTGATTTCTTTGTGGGGTTATCTTTATTTTAAAGAAAATTGATTTTGAATGGTTTTTGTGAAGTTAGAAACTTGAATCTGAAGTGGGTTTTAGTGTATAATGAGTAATTAATTACTTGGTTTAGTTTTTGGGAATTTTATGAATTAATGAACTGAAAGATCTATTGAATAAGATCTTTTTTTTTGGAGGGGGTTAATTATAGTGCTTCGTGGTCATAGAATTCCATCGCAAACAATGAATAGGAGACTCATTTCTCTGTGTTAAATGTTTTTGATGGACGAGAACTGCAGGGGGAATAAGATTTAGAGTTTTGGACATTATTTTAATTGAAGCTGGAATCTCTACAGAAATAAATCTTGGGTCTTATTTGAGTTCTCTTTTCAGGTGAGAAATGTTGTAAAATTAGGTAACTAAAGATGGATGATATTATGAAGAAGAGAGATGGGATTTTGCTCAAAGGAGGACATCCATGTCACCCTTTCTTAAGTAATTGAATTGGATTTATTTTTGTTTTGATTTCTGGGATGGGAATGGTATTTGATTGATGAGTTTGTTTAATCTCAGTTTGTTGAAATCATAATTTTGAACATATAGCACGGTGACAGGTTAATTAGAATTTGGATTTCAACTCAACTACCTAGCCCATGCTCCCCCACCAATGCTGATGAGAGAGGGGTTTTTCTTTGGGATAACAGTTGGTTGATTTGGCTAAGACCTGTGGATGTCGAGGGTTTTGTTTTTGTTCCATTATGTAATGCCATGACAATTTGGGTTTATGTGAGATGAATTTCTTTATTGCTTTAGATACACCATTAGTCTTTCCTAGAAGCTCCCAATTTTATTTTCTTATATTCAAAACTGTTTTAGTTCTTTCCTGACCTCTGCGGGAAATGTCTCCTCCAAGCCTTTAATTTATCAATTTATTTTATCATTGTTTCTCTTTTTTCTTCTTTCTTAATATAGAAATCTGCCCATTCATAAAAAATTAAGTATTAAAATTTAAATTTAGCCTTTGGTTTTCCTTTTCATGCTAGCCAATCAAAGATTTGATGTTTTGTGTCTAATTGTTTGTGTTGTTTGACAGTTGGAGAGTCTTCCGGTGATGGTCCAGGGAGTGTGGTCTGATGATCCTTCCTTGCAGTTGGAAGCAACTACTCAGTTTAGAAAGCTTTTATCTATTGGTATGTATTCCCTTGTATACAGAACATACTATTCATTAAGCAATGCACCTGCTTGATTCTGACACACCTTTACTTATTTTCCACATCGCTGAGCAGAGCGCAGTCCTCCTATAGATGATGTAATCAAAGCAGGTGTGGTCCCGCGGTTTGTGGAATTCCTTGGAAGGCACGATCTGCCTCAACTACAAGTAGGATTGTCTGCACCAATCCTCTTTGTTCTTCAAGAAAAATAACTTGTTTGAAGATTACTAATCTTGCAAGAATTGACTTTGTTTTCATGTGCAGTTTGAGGCTGCGTGGGCTTTGACTAATGTTGCTTCTGGAACATCAGAGCATACGCGAGTTGTCATAGACCATGGTGCTGTTCCTATGTTTGTGCAGCTTCTTAGTTCTGGAAGTGATGATGTCAGAGAGCAGGTTGGCACTTGCTTCATCTTTTGTGAACTTTATTTGTTGCTTTAAGGTGTTTGTGGACAATATTTTTTGACTTTCAAGATAAACTTTAAACAGCAATACCTCTGTCGCAATTTGCTTAACAAGGCAGCCTAAATGCCCTGTATTCTAACATTTCTCAACCTCTCACTGAAATATGCTGAATTTTCCATTCATTGCTCTTTCCTTTGCATTCCCAGGTTGACCATATTTCTATCCAGGGTAGCTCTTTTCATGTGCCTTTGAAAATATACTGAATTATACCCTTACTGTTTCTTGATTAGGCGGTATGGGCCTTGGGCAATGTTGCCGGTGATTCCCCAAGTTGCAGGGATCTTGTTCTTGGTCATGGTGCTCTGATGCCATTGCTAGCTCAGCTAAATGAGAATTCAAAATTATCCATGCTTAGGAATGCTACCTGGACATTATCTAATTTTTGTCGTGGCAAGCCACCGACACCATTTGATCAGGTAGGAACTGGGAGATAACTGTAGTTTCTGTTGATTTGCTAGAAAACCTAAAATATAGTCTTTTCAAATAGTAATATTTTTTTTAAATGTATTTGCTTCTTTTGTAGCTCCATATGTTTGAATGGCTGATCATGTACTGCAGCTATAATGTTCATTCTTGGATTCTTTCAGGTGAAGCCTGCTTTGCCAGTTCTCCAGCAACTTATCCACCTGAATGATGAAGAAGTCTTAACAGATGCATGCTGGGCACTCTCCTATCTTTCAGATGGTCAAAACGACAAAATTCAGGCTGTGATTGATGCTGGTGTCTGTCGACGTCTGGTGGAGCTTCTTCTGTACGTTTCTGTATCACTATACACTTCTTTGTACCATATTTATTTAGCATAGTTAATTTTCTGCAATCAGGCCAACCTCCTTTATCTGCTCTGTTTGTATTTTGTTCAGTTTTTATGGCAGTTTGACTAGTTGTGCTGACTATATGTTTCTTTTAGTCATCCATCACCTACAGTTCTTATTCCTGCCCTTCGAACAGTTGGAAACATTGTTACAGGCGATGACGGTCAGACTCAGGTGCTTCCCATATTGTGAACTATTTCGTTTCTGTAGACCTGATAGCTTATTCTCAATTGAACACTATCAACCCTGTAGAATTTGACTAATTTGGGAACACCAGTTTTATTGCTTTTGTCCTTTAAAATTGTTTTAGATACTATTATTTCATGTAACTAGGCTTGTATAATTGAAATGATTACTTGAATTCTCTCTTTTGCTTGCTAATGTGTGCATGCATATTTCCATTGAAAATGTTGTGCTTTCTTTCCTTTGATCATTCTTTAAATTGTTGTTTTTTTCTTTTTCAGTTTGTAATTGACAATCAAGTCCTCCCTTGTCTCCACCAACTTCTCTTGCAAAATCACAAAAAAAGTATCAAGAAAGAAGCGTGTTGGACAATCTCTAATATCACAGCTGGAAATAGAACTCAAATACAGGTAATCATTATTGAAATCTGTGCTTCAGATTAACTGGATTTGGAGCAATGATGCATGCACCTGTCATGTTTTTATAATTTCAATTACTAAAGAAATGATAAATGAACTACTTTTTGTACTGGTATAAAGTTTCAATATGTACCTACCTGTAGGGGAGGGGGCAGCAAGAGGGGTTTTTTTTTTTTTTTTTTTTTTGTGGGGTAGATGCCTATAATGTAGCTGGGGAAAGCCCGGTTTCTTCCTTTGTGATAGATGCTTCTTGTTACTCAAAGCATGCATTTTGGTTGTGTTTCTGTTAAAACAGGCTGTTATTGAGGCCAATATTATTCTCCCTCTTGTAAACCTTCTGCAACATGCGGAGTTTGAAATTAAGAAGGAGGCTGCCTGGGCTATCTCAAACGCCACCTCTGCAGGCTCTCATGAACAAATTCAGTATGTTTCCTCTTTTTTCTAGTCTAAATAGTTTATGCATGTCTACAGACAAATGCAGATATAAACTAATTGGTTGGCTCATATTGTGTTGTTTTATGCTGGAGCATTTCCCAATTTCTCACTGGTTTGATTTGCTACCTTGCAAATGAATGTGTAGAAAAAAAAAAGTTCATGGTTTGAAAATATCACGTGGCTGGTGATATGAAAATATAATTTTTTTAGTTGAAAAATTAACTAGAAGTCAGTTAAAAGTGTATGGTCTCCTAATCATAAACAGTTGTGGTTTGGCTCTAATCTTGTATTTTGCATCAACAGTATAATGTGATTTGTTAAAAAAAGAAGAAGGTATATTGTGAGATCTAACCTCTCCACTTCACTGTATCCATGTGATAGACTTTCTCATATTTTGCAGTATAATGCTTATAAGCCAAACCTGAACATGGCATGATCTATTATTCTTGCAGATTTCTGGTCAGCCAGGGTTGCATTAAACCACTGTGTGATCTTCTTACCTGCCCAGACCCCAGGATTGTGACGGTCTGCCTTGAGGGGCTGGAGAACATCCTTAAGGTGGGTGAGGCTGACAAGGAAATGGGCTTAAATGGTGGAGTTAATCTGTATGCGCAAATGGTTGATGAATGTGATGGATTGGATAAGATTGAGAATCTGCAAACTCACGACAACAATGAGATTTATGAAAAGGCAGTGAAGATTTTGGAGAGATACTGGGCTGAGGAAGAAGATGGAGAACCGATTGTCCAAGATGGTGGGGATGGAAATCAGCAAGGTTTTGCTTTTGGAACTAACCAGCCTAGTGTTCCCCAAGGTGGCTTCAAGTTTGGGTGAATATGTTTAGTTACCTTTCTAGGTTTTTTCACTTGCATTGAAATTTTCGACTATATATGTTTGTTGCTGCCAATGTCAGAATTTTTGGTCTGGCACATAGGGTTTCATTCATCGATGGAAATTGTCAAAAATGTTACAACCTTAGGACTCCATCTTGGAATTTGACCAGTTGAATTGTAAAACTATGTCATAGGAAAAGTGATCTTTGTGATTGTCTTGATATGGAATTAGCATTTTGCGATTGATATAATGGATTCTTGGACATTGAGACCATCGATTTGCTCCTGGATGAAGCCACAAATTTTAGCTGTAACGGATCATGCATCCTTCTAACTCACGTTTCGAATGGATTACATGTTTGAGCGTGGTTCAGAGATCTTGTCTGGCTCACGACCTGGTTCAAGTTTTATATGTGGATTATTGGGTTCACTTGGGTTGGGTCAATGGGCTTCTCTTCTGAGCTGGGTTGGGTTTGTAGATCAGAGCTTGTTTGTTTGTTTTTTTTCTTAAGAAAAAAAGCTTTGAATTATTATTTTTGTTTCAAATTAAGTTTTTTTGATGTTTTTATATCATATATTAAAAATAATTTTAAAAATAAAAATTATTATTTTAATATATTTTAAAATAAAAATATTTTTAAAAACAATGATTTTCACATTACCTAATGAACTTCTTTTAGGCATATAAAGGTCGTGTTTGTGTAAAGGGCAAACAATGTTCTAGACAACTGTGGTATATAAGTTGGAAGTATTGAGGCATGCAAAATGGCTACGTATATCATTTAATAAGAAAGAATTCATGCTGGTACCGCGACAGGTGTTGTATACTATTTTTTATTTAGAAATATATATTTTTAAATTTTTTTATATAAATACATCTAAATCACCGAAAAAAAGAATCAATATAATTAAATACACTTTAATAATTTTTCAACACAGATGTACTTTTAAAAAACATACAAAAGAAAAAACTATCACTCTCAAGGGGTACCACCGACATCCTGAAAATCCTCGATTGGATTGTTTCTGATAGCATATTTGCTCAAGAGTTTTCTCAATTGGGTCCCTGACTTACAGATGAGAGTAGACATAATTGACATGGTCAGGATTTATGAATATATTGGAGACCCAATTGGTAAAATACATTGTCTGTAACTGTGCGTACCCATTTGAGAAAATAATTATACATTGGGGACTGATAATAGATTTTCCCAAAAATGAAGAGTCCACTTCTAAAAAATTAAGGGTAGGCCCTTACACTGTAGTGGTTCAGACCTGCATAGCCCAGCAATGGCAGACAACAGCAACAATCAACAAGACAGAGGCAAAGAAGAGCAAGAACAGAATGGTGTCCTTCTTTACTGCAAATAAACAGAAATCGTTTATCTCATTTCACTTCTCTCCTTCTACAACTCCAACTGCACCTCCCTCTGTCTCTCGTTGGCCTTGTCCGCCTCTCTCTCCATAATGTTAATGTTTCACTGTACTGCACTCGACTCAATAAGGCCATCTTCATTTTACATCTCAAAGTCTGAATCTTTTTGGTCATTAAATTTTTGGGTTCCCTTTGTTTTCTTCAGTCAAATCACAATCTCATTGGAAAGTTGGAAACTTTTTGCTTTTTAGAATTTTGGGTTTAGTATTTTAAGTTCAATTATGGTAAAATTTGGAACCTTTTGCTTATAAGAATATTGGAATTCTTTTTCTTCTTCTTTGCTTTAAGGTTGGTGGCAAGTTTTCTTCACTGTAGAAGAATATTGAAGCAGTGAAAGCTTTGAGTTTATTTGAGGGGACTGATTTCGAGCTTGCTTTTTGTCATTTTCCACTGAATGATAAGGTTGCTCATGAATGTGGCTTCTCTTTCCATTCGTATTGTCAAGGCATGAATCTTTGTCTTATTAACCTTTGGTTTCTATTCGTATCATTGTTTGAGCTATCTGGTATTGGATAAGTTTTGTTTTGTATTTTATTGCTTTTTGGTGTGGCTGGGAATCGGTCACTTTCAGTCCTTACGCTCTTGCGAAAGCACCTGATGTTTCAAATGCTGGTAGGCATTTGTCCGCTGCTGAGTTCCATTCTGTTCTTCAAAATGCTGGTGAGTTTTGATTTCCTTTACTTTTTGGTTTGCTTTCATTTTATTGGCTATGTTTATTCTTGTTTGTTATATTTTTTTCTCTAAATTTGGTGGTGGTGTTTTGTTATAGAGGGAATGGATGAATGGTAATGGTCTGTGTTGAGCGATTTTGCATATGTTTCTCTGGGAAGCTTGGAGATAAAGAAAGTGTAGCTGATGATAAAGGTCTTGTTTTATTAGATGCAAGAAATTTGTATTAGACAAGAATTGGGAAGATTGACTCGCCAAATGTGGACACTTTGGATCCTGGAATCAGACAGTATAGTGATCTGCCATCCTGGATAGATGATAAATCTGAAAAATTGCGAGGAAAGGATGTCCTGATGTAAGTGCTTGTTCCAAAATTGACATTGTTGGGTGTTTTCTTGAACTTCACTTTCTATTTCCCTTCCGATTTGAAAAACCATGATCTCATGATTGAAATTCTATGCAATTATTACTTCAACACGCTCATTGTTCCACTCTTGTCTTGACATGTTCTGGTGTTGTATAGGTATTGCACTGGAGGAATCAGGTGTGAGATTGCATTGGCCTATATTAGGTTGAAGGTGCTGGATTTGAAAATGTATTTCAGGTTAGCTCTGGCATTCAGCTAGCTAGTGTTGCATTTACCTTGATCATAAGACCCTGAAGAAGTTGGTCGTGATTGTTGATTGTGATAACAGTATATTTTGCAATGCTTGCTTTGATGCAGTTGTTTGGTGGAATACTGCGTTATTTAGGACAATTTCCTGATGGTGGTTTTTCAAAGGAAATAGTTTTGTTTTTGATCACCAGTATGATTCCTTAGAGTAACCATGGCTCTATTGATTTTTAAGTTTTTACCTTTTCCTTCGGTGAATGCATAATGATTGGCTTTTGTTGAACTTTCTGGTGATCAATAAAAAAAAAGAAAAAAAGAACTATCATGGCAGTTTTGCCCAGTAATTTTGTTTGGTGACTTTAGGATTTTCTGTTAGGAGCTCAGATACAAGTATCTTGGGAACCTGCCTTCTCCATGGCTTGTCCTTTGACTCCTCATGATGTGTATGCTCATGTTGTAGAATGCTAGTTTTTGTCTGTGACAGTTGTCGGGTAAAGTATTGATGACTAGAATCCTTCTGCTGTTGAATGTTACGATGTTTGACCATTTAAGCATGTCATCCCTATCATAGTTTAGCTAGTTTCATCTTTCCCAGTGAATAATCCAAGAATTTTAAGCGACTCTTCTGAACTTTTATCTAAAGGGAAACTGAAAATAATTGCTATTCAGATTTTCTTTTTGCCTTCAAAAAACAATCATTGCCTGATTTCTATGTAGTTTGATGAACTATTTATTCTCTTCAATTCCACTTATAGGTTTCTGTATTTTGTTGGTTCTTATTTGTTAATTTGTGGGTGAGCAGGAGGAAGCTGTTTTGTTTGTGAGCCATGCCTGAAACATGGAAAGGGAGTTGAGTCACTTGTTGCTGAAAATGGCGAACAACTAGATATATTGCCACAAAGTTGAACTCAAAACCATTTCCTCAAATACTATCCTCTTGCCTCAACTGCTTGGAGGACTGGTTAAGGTCTGTCTCCTTATCACTTGGATCCTTCTGGTTCCATGTTTATCATGTTAACACTCAGTAAAATGCTAGTTCTCTGTGCTAATAGTGAACATCTCTCTCTCTCTTTTTGTCCTGTTACATTGTTACATTTTGTTTTCTTCTTCGTGAACTTTGGTCTGAATGTAATTTTTCATCCAATAAAGCAGGTGCTAGGCCTCCAATAAAGCTAAGAATCTTGTGCATGCATGGGTTTCGGCAGAATGCCTCTGGTTTTAGAAGAACTGCATCATTAGCCAAGAAACTTAAAAGTATTGTTGAGCTCATCTTTGTTGATGCACCCCATGATTTGCCATTCATATACCTGTCTGTTTTCTCTGAACTAGAGTGCAGTGATGAATCATCACTTTCATCACAGCAATTTCCTCCCTCAACAGAAACTTGCAGGGGCAAGTTAGCTCGGTTGATCGCACCTGATTGCAAATGAAGGAGTGTCACTGATTGGAAAAAGGCAGATAATCCATTTGATCCCCTCCGGTATCAGCAGCAAACTGAAGGGTTTAATTTATCACCATCATATTTGAAGACAGTATTCTCTCAGGATGGGCCATTTGACGGGATATTGGGATTTTCATGAGGAGCAGCGATGGCTACTTTTCTTTGTTCACAAAAAAGGGAGGCTAAAGGTTGACGTTGATTTCAGATTTGCAATTTTGTGTGCTGGGTTTGCTCTTCCACTAGCAGAGATCGATTGCAGATCAATCAACTGCCCTTCTCTCCATATATTTGGTAGTGTTCCAGGCAAGGACAGGCAGATTGAAAACAAAACCAGCAGAGAACTTGCTTCCTTACTTGAAGATGGCTGCTTAGTTATTATTGAGCACGATTCTGGTCATATCATTCCTACCCGGAGTCCATACATTGATGAGATTAAGGGCTTTCTTCAATGCTTTCTCTAATGCGATTAACAACCCTCTGTAAACCAATATTGTTACTTCAAGATGGCTTCTCAGTTATATTATGAGCATGATACAATTACTGATTACACCATCTTTCTAAATTCGATTTTAGAAAGATGGCTTCTGCTTTGTGCTTCAGCTCACTATGTTTCTGGAGGATGTTTGCTACTGTCCAATACAATTAATTTCAACTTATTTTTTTCAGTTTCAATCACTTGATTATAATACATTTCATGTCATTGTCAAGAGGCTAATAGTTTGACTTGAAGTGAAGTGTAAAGTTCACCTTCCGAGGAGTATATTACTGTGAAATTTCAACAAGCAACAGCTTTTCATTTTCATTTGCACTGTCTTGATTAAATATCTACTTTACCAAATATAACCTGATAAATTAATAATCTAGATTAAATATTTTTTTAATTTCGATTTAAATTTGAACTTGAAATTTGAATAATATCCTAAATATCGATTAATCAATAAATTCTCATTCTCCAATATTTTTTTTACTAAACTTGAAAAAACAAATTACGAACCAATAAATCTTTTTTCCCCTAAACACACCGTTTTAAGCATCCAGTAAAAGGAGTAGGAGACAAGAAGGAATGTTCTTTCAAAAAAAGAAAAACTAGAACTAAATTTCTTTCTTAAACCCTAAACTGAGACTTTAGGATATGCGCACCGTACAGGGTCTGTACTGGAGGAAAAAAACAGTTATACTTCTGTCACATAGAAGACCAGGTAGCAGAACACACAGGTTCTTGAAAGTTGAAACTGAAAACTAAGAACCAACAAAGATGCAGCTTCTTGTACGGAAGTTACTGCAGAGAGCTACTCCCTTCAAACAAGTACAGCGCTTTTCTTTCAAAATCACTTCTCATCTCACATTTCAATTTTTTTAGTGCTTTTGTCTGAGTTTTGGACTAAAATATGAAGTGGGTTCTTATCCAATAGTGTGAAAGATTCTTACTTTACCATTTGAAAATTGTAGATATTGGTTTTACGGGTGTTTGTTTTTATGCTCTTCTTTTGTTTTTCCTAATTTTGAAATTTGGGTTTTGTTCAAGTTTGTTTTTCGAGTTCTTTGAGCTATGGTGCTCATTGTGTTTCATTTTTTCAGTTTGTGCAAGTTCAGTGCTTGTTATTGCATTCATATCTCTATGAGGAGTGTAGTGATAGTTTTCTTTGAAGAATAGTGCAGAGACAGTTTGATTTGATCTGTTGTTACTGAAGCTATTATGCGATCGGATGTTGCAAATTTGAGTTTTGATGTTGGCTAATGTGTGTAGTTTTTCTTGCTTCCGATAAACTGTTTCATTTTTGTATTATATTGTAAATGAGATTACTGATTTTACTCTATTAGCGTTTTTTATCAAGTTCCTATATGGTTCGTCAATTGTAGTCAGCTGGTGGTGCAAATTGGTCCACTGATATCTTGTCCCCATTGTCAGTGTGCCCCTCCCCTTCAAGAAACAGCTGTGAAAAATTTTTTTTGGTGAATTTGGTTTTCAGGGTATTGTTCGCCGCACTTATTCCACAAATAAGGTCCATGACATTGGACAGCCAACTCCTGCAACTCATCCTCAGGTGCTACTGCTTAACATGCACTTACACACGAGATTCCCATCCTTGGTGCATGCCTTGTGAACGTCACGTCACAAACTTGCAATCATATGATTACAAAAAATGTTTGATGTTTTGAATGATGAAACTGCATATGTCTACACTCCAAATAAAGGGAGTTATGCATACCTTTTTCAGTTTTAGTTGGCTTCAGATTACACTTATTTTTCCTTCCAAAGTTAGTGAACCTATTTCTGTTTGCCTCTGCAGTTGCTAAAGGAAGGGGAGATCACACCAGGCATAACTACTGAGGAGTACATCTCAAGAAGGAAAAGGTTGCTGGAGCTTCTTCCGGAGAAGAGTTTGGCCATCATTGCAGCTGCTCCTATAAAGATGATGACTGATGTTGTGCCTTACACATTTCGACAGGATGCTGACTACTTGTATATCACTGGGTGCCAACAACCTGGTGGTGTGGCAGTATTGGGTCATGAATGCGGTTTATGCATGTTCATGCCAGAAGCAACACGTCATGTATTCCCCATCTTGCATTATAGAGTTTTCATGATAGCTACTGATAATTGTTATATTTTACCTACTTTGTTCAGAATGAGTTAAAACTCCTGCAAGGTTTGGCCCATTGGACTTGCAGTTTAGAATAGAGTATCTAATTAAATGAATTGCTTAGAAGTTATTGAGATGAGCTTATTACATCAATCTATGCATATAATCTCTGAGTGGCACTGCAACATTTTGTAGATTGATTATGTAGTTATTTGAGTGTTTCATTTCTACTCAACCCATATATTCATAACTACCTTTCATTTCTCACACTCACTCTCTCTCTCTCTCTCTTTATTTATTTATTTGTTTATTTTTGAAAAAGCATATATATGTACAAGTACTTGTGATTTTGGCTCACATCTTCCTTTGGTTTTACGTCCAATAACGGCTTAAACGCCCTCTATAGGTCGGGGATAGGCTTCCCATCTAGTTTTCTTAAAAACTAGCAAACATGGTCTTTTTTTGTAGATTGATTATGTAGTTATTTGAGTGGCAGGCAATTTATTTCTTTATTGTGTGTCAGGATGTTATTTGGCAAGGAGAAGTCGCAGGTGTAGATGCAGCATTAGAGACATTCAAGGCAGAGAAAGCACATCCATTGAGCAAATTACGTGATGTGAGATGAATACTTTGGTGATGTTGGAAATTATTATAAATGCATCAATGTAACCATATTTGTAACTTGGATGGATGAATTCTCCTTTCACCAACGGAAATGCTGCAGATCCTTCCAGGTATGATAAGGGGGTCCTCAAAGTTGTTTCACAACATGCAGACGGCCACACCAATATATACAGAATTGGATGATTTTCAAAGGGCAGCGCTGACTGGCAAAGTGAAAGACCTTTCTAATTTCACTCATGAGCTGCGATGGATAAAATCACCTGCTGAGCTTAAGTTAATGAAAGAAGCTGCATCAATTGTCTGCCAGGTACCTCCAATCATACATTCATGCCAACTTGTTTTTAAATGAATGTTTGCTTGATTATTGTCTTCTTTTCTGTTGAATAATTTGATAAAACTACTTACTGCTTTCTGCTATAATTAAAGAGAGATGCGTTATAGATAACATTCAAAGACAGAAAAAAATAATTTATACAGTCATTTCATATCTAAATATATTCATTAGACTAACGTCCTTCTTGGTTTACATAAAAATGGCCCCACTGGTTGATAGGAAAGCACTGTCCAGCCATGCATCTCTCATTTGTTACGGACAGAAATTTTGGAATTTGAACACTTTCAGAAACTTTTATCTGCAGAGTTAGAGAGCCTTCCTCAATCCAGTTCTTTCATTTGTTTCTTTTCGAACTAAATTCTCTCGAACAAATGTGCCTCTTTCCAATTTTCTTGCTGAGCGAAATTTTATTTGATTACCATGCCTGGTAAATTGACTTTTTTAGTGATGCTAACAAGAATAATTGCCCATGTAGTACTAAAATTATTGTCATTTTTGGTGTTGTATAGGGTCTTTTGCAGACAATGTTACATTCCAAGATGTATCCTCATGAGGGCATGTTAGCAGCAAAAATTGAATATGAAAGCAAAATGAGAGGTGCCCAGAGGATGGCGTAAGCTTTTCCACCTTTTATGATCTGATTGAATTGTTCTTTTATCCACTTTTACACGCTCTATTCTTGTACTTGAGACTTGAATTCTACTTCTTAAACATAGTTCATTTCTGTTTTCATGACAATTTCTGGATGTTGTCTCCACCAGATTCAATCCTGTGGTTGGTGGTGGATCTAATGGTAGTGTTATACATTATTCCCGAAATGATCAAAAAGTAAGTTCCTATATGGAAAGCTGAAACTGAGTATTCTTCATCTGAAAATAGACTAATAAATGTAATTGACACATTGATATGACCCTTGTTTTTATATGTCCTCTGCTTTGATTTTGCAGATTAAAAATGGTGATCTTGTTTTGATGGATGTTGGGTGTGAGTTACATGGTTATGCCAGTGATCTTACTCGTACCTGGCCACCCTGTGGTAGCTTTTCTTCAGTACATGTATGTGATAATAAATGTTGATTTATGTTCTTATCTATTGAGAATGTTATGAAGTACTTGGTAGTCTAGTTTTGAAATTGTGTAGTGGCACTGGGAAGTTTGCACTTGTCTTGAGCCAATCCTCAGTAAACTAGCCAATACAGAGGGATTCAAATTAATCGCATAGATTTTTCTTGTCATACTAATTCATGAAAAATGCTATCCTCCTGAAATCTTGCATATGTCCTTGTTGCAAGTTGCAAAATTGTGAAACCTGTGGACTGTCAATGACATTGTTCCTGTATGCGAACTAAATTCCATGAAATTGTGATATGCATTTGTATTCATGCTTGGTATACCTGCAAATTGCAGATGTAGTTGGGCTAAGACAGGGTGAAAAACTGCTGGATGTGTGTGCATGGACACAAAAGCAATAAAAATGTTTCCTTTTTGAGGGGTTTAACTATGGATGGCTCAAGTTTGTGTATGCATTTCTTTGCATGTGTAATATCAATCTTTCTATGTATACTAACACTGCATGAATAATGATTACCTTATGTCTAGATACATGCTTTAAATTTATACTTGCATTGTAGATTTGTAGTAAATTGAAAAATGATCTTCTCACTTCGCACTCTCTTTATTTTACTAAGAAATAAGCATGCACACAACCTTCAGCTTGCTTTATTGGAATTTTCAAGTAATTCTATTTTCAATTCCTTACTTCAGCCAAATGAGCCTAGTAACAAAGCTGATGGTTTGAATGTGCATTTCTCAGGAAGAGCTCTACAATCTTGTTCTTGAAACAAACAAGGAAAGCATGAAACTTTGCCGACCTGGTGTTAGTCTTCGGCAAATTCATAATTATTCGGTATGACCTCGAAATCTAGATTTTCTTTGCATCCAGATGTTTCTATGGGAAAAACTGAAAGATGGTGGCAGTGATTTAGTTCGTGAATTTTGGATTGCATTGATTAGGAGTCTGAATGCAATTGCAGGCCTAAATTTGCATCTGGGTGATAGATCCATATAATTCCTGAGATTTTCTGATGCTCCAATTGATTTTCAGCTCAGTTGACTAGCTTTGCTGCTTTGGTCAAACTTCCCTCATGCTATGATTTGTTTTTTCTCTCTACAAATTGTTGCACTTGTTGTTCACTCTTCCACGAGTCCTCTTTCACTATTTTGGGCACTATTACTCCTATGAGCATGCTGAGGATAATCTCTTTCATTTATCATATCTTGTATTTCCATTTCCAAGACAAAAATAAGATATGTGAATGCTATATTATATTTATCAACCTGATTTCCTTGGTAATGCTTATACAAGTTTGGGATGGATATGGGCTTGGGCTGGCCTCAAATTCAAGTCTTAGAAGGAAAAAATAAAACATCCAATCGCTTTAGTGGTGTGAGAGTTACATAGATTAATTGTCTTCTTCCCATGTTGCAGTGTATATTTGCTGTGTATACTTGTATGTTGTAGCGAACAAAGCTCCGTTATATAGAAACATTTCCATTTTCCAATAATGTTGTGTGCTTGGATAGGTTGAGATGTTGTGTAAAGGATTTAAGGAGATTGGAATTATGGAGGGTAGTGGAAGCAATTCCTACCATCGGCTGAACCCAACTTCAATAGGTTTGTCTCATCTTATTTTGGTTGTGCTGGTGATTTTCTGTAAGTACCTTTTATCTTTTAGTTTCTAGATTACCGGTATGACAATAAAGCAGATTACATCTTCCAAATCGACTTTGGCATTAATCTCTTCTTTGTATTTGCTTTGTTTTGTCTAGGTCATTATCTAGGGATGGATGTCCATGATAGTTCTAACATCAGCTATGATCGTCTATTGAAGCCAGGTGTTGTAAGTACTGTCCACCGATTCAACTGACTAGTTAATTTATTTGTCTAAAAAGTCAAGTGGGGTCCATATGAATAGGATATATCATAAGGTTAACTGATTTTAAATTTAAAGCATCAAGTTTATTTCAAATAATTCTATAAAATATGAAATTTTTTTTTTTTTTTCCTGTTTAGAAAAAGTTTCAAGATTTGTAGTTTTATACGTAGTATGTATTTAATTGTTTCTTTTTTCCCTGGGCAGGTTATAACAATCGAGCCAGGAGTCTACATCCCATCCATTTTTGATGGTCCAGATAGGTACTTCCCACAAAAGCCATTAGGATGAATCATGCCATGAATAAGCTAGTTGCTTTGCAGCTTTCAGAGTACACGTGAACTTGTGCAAGCTGCTTGGATATACTTCATGTTGAACCACTTCAACATGGAAAACTTAAATATGAAAAATCTCCTGCTAGCCAAGTAATATATATATATATATATTGAAGCTAGCCTAGTTCATTATTGACTCTATAAAATTTGAAGCTGAACCCAATTCCCTTATAGCTAAATACTTTATAAGAAGAAGGTGTTTATAACTGCACTGGAGGATGTCTTTATGCAAGGACTAGGCAGATGAACTCACTGCACTTGATTTTGCACTTTTTGTGTTTGGCATGTGTTTGCTAGATTGGTTTGTGATACAATAATGATGTTAGTATTTTTTCAACCTATCTGCCTCACTGATCCTAATCTTGACTATTATTGCCCCAAACTTCATGTATTATTTTTATTGAATTTGACTCACGGTTGATTTTCAATTCTTTGTTATTTTGTCTTGTGCAATTCTTTATATTTAGTTTGTCTGCATGCTGGATACTGTAATATAAATGCGAGAACAATGTTCATATAGATAATTTTCTTATAGACTCTTCATATTAATACTTAATGCAGGTATAGAGGTATTGGGATAAGGATCGAGGATGAAGTCCTAATTACTGAAACTGGTTATGAGGTAAAAACCAAAATTCAATTCTCAATGCCCGTCAAATTCTGGTTCTCTTACTGCTAGAGAAGAGTGGTTTTTTAATTTATTAGCAGCCCTTCTGTTCACAACTAGAGAAGAATGGTTTTTTAATTTATTAATAGCCCTTCTGTTCACTTTTAGTTAATTTAGGCATGCTTCGACAATTGGTGCACATTGTTTTTATTATTTGGATGACGAGTAGGACTTGAAGCAAGACCTCAGTCCTCCATGTAGAGAGTACCACTGAACTAGAAAATCAATTGTTGACAAGTTATGCACTGATACATCTGTATTTTCATTGCTGCATTTTCCCAGGTCTTAGTTTTGATATTTCTTAAAAAATAACGTGACTTCTCAAAAGACTGTTTGAACAATTAAAATCAGAGAAAATAGCAGGATGCTGACCCTATCATTATAATATCATTGCTTGAAACAGTTATGTTTGACAATCTTCGGATTTTACTAAGCTTTCTGGTGCTGGCTTTAGGTCCTGACTGGCTCCATGCCGAAAGAAGTAAAACACATAGAGTCCTTGCTGAACAACTACAGTCGTGGAAATGGAACGGAGGCTCAAAATAATCTGGAAGCTGCTTCCAATTGATCCATTTGAAATGTTGCAGGGACAAGACCATGTATTATTGGCCTAAGTTTTAACTCCAAAATCGTTTAAACACATGGGGCCCTTGCCCTTGCTGCATAGCTAAAGTGATGTGATTGGAATACCGAGTCAGAGTAATTTAGAAGCTGGTTCCAGTTGATAATTTCCCTTGAAATGTTGTAAAGGCAAGACAATGGCTTGTTGGCTCATTAGACTCCACAGGTATTTTTTAATTGTCATCCTAGAGGCTTTTTTCCTCGTGTATGCACCCCCATATTTTTATGTAACTTTTGATCGTCCTCCATTAATGCCATGTTTCTGGCGCGTTCATTTTACCATGCAATACCCCATAAATGGCTGTGGCCATGCTCACCCCAAGCCTCTATATCTCCGATACTTGTCCTCTTTTCTCCCCATTGAGATATGTTACCAATTACCATGCATGGATTTAAGGGGTGACACTGGACGGTGGCGAACTAATCTAAACTACGTTGTTTCGGATTGGTTAAGCATTCATTCCAGTTTGGTAATAAAATGAAAACCTTCCATCATCTAGGGAACATGTTGGGTGGGGGAACCCAGATGATGCAGCTGGATTGTTGGTATTGTGAAGAAACCTGCTTTTAATTTACATATCTAATAATAGCCGATTTTGGAGATGATTTTTTTTGAAAAATGTTTTTTACTTAAAAATATATTAAAATAATATTTTTATTTTTTTAATTTTTAACATTAATACATCAAAATAATAACGAAATATTAATTTCGGTGTCCTACATGTTTCTCATCTACCGACTAACACTGTACTGATGTTACCTTTCTTCAATGCTGGTCTGCATCTGGTGCTTACAACATCCAAATAAATTTTGGTTAACAGGGTCACGGTTGGTTTAGTTAGAATCGATTTAAGAGGTTAGGTCAAAATTCCTACACAAAACTAATGCCAGACTGCTATAGTTGAAACCGTCGGTCAATTTAATGGATTGGACAAGTTAGGATCAATCTTGTTCTAATTCCATAATTATATGGTTGTAAGTTGTAACCCTGGATCAATTTAATGGACTGGAAAAGTTAGGATCAATCTTGTTCTAGTTTCTCAGCCATATGATTTAATCACGAAGGCATTGTTGTGCGAGTCTCGTTCATCATGTTCACAGTGTCGTCATATTAAATAATACTCTAAAAAATAATACTTTAAAAAACGTGAGAAAAACAAGTAGTTTCCCCCTATCTGTATTTATATATTATAATTACAATTATAATAATATAACTTATACATTACTTAATTATACTTGTAATAATATAATACTAATAACATATACTAAAATACTCTAAGCTATAGTTTTTTTTCTTTTTGTTTTTTATGCCTTTATAGGTTTTTTTTTGTGTCTTTTTCTTTATTTTTTTTAATTTAGTTTGTTAATTTTAAATTTATTTTTTAGTTATTAGATTTTCATGACACGAATCCCGAGTTTGACATGTTAATTTGGTATGACGAGTTAATCATGATTTTTTTTTGCTTTTTTAATTAATTTTTTTTCTAATTTGGTTTGTTAATATTAAATTTTTTTCTATTTAATTATCAGACTTCCATGATACGTATCCTAGATTTGATGGGTTAATCTGGTTTAACGGTTTAACCCGGTTAACCCATCAATTTTTTTTATTTAGTTATCGAACTTTCATCACGTGAATTTCAGGTTTGACGGGTTAACTTGGTTTAAAAGGTTAATTCAGTTAATTTAAATTTTTCAGCCAAACCCACATTCAAGGTTATTGGATTTAATGTTACAGTCAAATCTACTTAAACTTAGATCATGTAAGTTTAATATTATTATTAATATTATAAATATTATTTTTAAATCAAGTAACTCAAGATTCTTATATATAGTCTCACTTAAAGATCTAATTTTTTTAAATTTTATTTTTTTTATATATATAAAAAATAACCAATAATATTACCCCAATCATATAATTAGTTAAGACCACATGGTGTAATGATGAAAAAATCATCATACGAATCTAGTTCATCATGTTCACGCATACAAAGTGTTGGGTCCCAAGATGATTTTGTGATGGATTTCACAGTTTATATGACTGGAACCACAACGTTGTCTTCAAATCATGTTTACTTTGGTAATTCATGTGTTCTTGCCCTTGATTAATCTCAAACATTTACATCTTTTAAGCATTTTTCTACCAAGAAAATATAAATTTACAGGCAATGATGCTTCAAGTGTATAGGTGACAATTCAAGGCTTTCTTTGCTCAAAACGTTTTTAGTTTTTAGTTTTTTTTATTTTTTTTTTTTTTTTTTTTCATGAATGGAGTTATAATGTATATAAAGT
>NW_011499862.1:1696920-1764610 GCF_000495115.2 Populus euphratica
TATTTTTTTATAAATAATTTTTTTTTTTTTTTTTTTTTTTATTTTTTTTTTTTTTTTTTTCATGAATGGAGGAGGGACACGCCCCAAGGCCCTTTTTATTTCCGGTTGCCTGTACATGTAATGTAACCAGAGTTAGTTTCTTGGCGAAATTCTACAAGAACCAAGAAACCTAGATGTGTTTTATTAGTACTTGTTTTCTGCCACCTCTCTCAATTGTAATAGAGATGTTGGCAACTACCTCCAACCAACCTCTTCTCCTTTAATTTTGCCATGAATTCTTCAACCATCTCATAAATGCAATCATCTTGCTAGCATGACACCCCATCTGGTTCACCTAAATTACAATTTTGATGGGTTTGGATTTGACCCAAGAAACACATGACCATAGAAAGTTGCTGCTAAACAAAACAGGAACCATTGACTTGAAAATGACTCGTAGATAACATTTATAGGCCACAAGCAAAATGGTGTTTCGGCAAATTTGTATGCACACAAGGGTAGATGTTAAACTTGGGTGCTATATCAAGGCAACAACTTTCCACCCTTTACTGCACACATCTCTCACAGGGTAATCTCCTAAAGAAGTTAAAAAAACTTTAAACAAGTTTTCTGAGGAAAATGTCTCTTGTCACAGAAGAGATCAAATCCAAAGCTGAGGTCTACTATGGAGATGAAATGGGAAAAGAGAAATCGCAGGAGCTGCTTAGGGAAGTAGGCTTGCCAAATGGTCTTCTGCCTCTGCATGACATTATAGAGTGTGGGATTGTGAGGGAGACAGGTTTTGTGTGGCTCAAGCAAAAGAAGAGCATAAACCATAAGTTTGAGAAGATTGGCAAGCTTGTTTCCTATGCAACTGAAGTCACAGCTTATGTTGAGCCCAAAAAGATCAAGAAACTGACTGGTGTTAAGACCAAAGAGCTCTTGGTTTGGATCACACTTTGTGATATCTCTTTGGATGATCCACCAACTGGAAAGATAACTTTCAAGACTCCTACTGGGCTCTTCAGGACATTCCCTGTATCAGCTTTTGAGGTTGAAGAAAAAGGTAAAGGAGCAGCTAAGGGAGCCATGGAAGTTAATGGAGCTGTGGACGTGAAGGAAGCCTAATAAGCTTCTCAGTTTTCAGTGACACGTATTATCACCTCCTGCTAGCAATTTCAATGTATTATCACCTAAGTGGCCTAGATCTGCTGTCTTACTATCAATTTCAATGTATTATCACCTCCTGCTAGTGTTTACTAGTAATAAAGTACATTATAGTGTCATTTCTCAATCATGTTGTCGACAAGATCACAGCACGGACACTGGTATGGTCTAAATGCATGCTGCTTTCTTAGCTTAAAATGATGAGAAAAGATGAAATGAATCAAATTATGTTTCCAATTTAACCTTTAATGAATCCCAGGTTTATGATTTGTATCAATTGTGAGTCTCATCTCAGAATTCTGAACGGATGATAATTATGAAATTTTCCCTTGGAATGTTTAGCAGGGGAAAAGTTGAAAAGGGCAGTTGGAAATTTAATGGAGATTATGTCATTTTGCCTAAATTTTGGTCCAAGCATCGAAGCTCATTTTTGCCTTTTTTCATTGTCTATTTTGGTTCAGCACGGAACCTAGCTATGATTCCATAAACCTTCCTCTATAGATCCATGGAACAAAAATTGCCTATTTTTTTATCTATAAGCTTTGATTCCATTGAATTTCATCAACACATTACCTATTGTGGCTGGACATTATTAGTGTAGACTCTAATCTGCGTACTGCATAAATCTATTTCGCAGCATTCACTTTCATAACAGTAAACATATAAAAGCTCCGAAGTCCTGTCCTTGGCCAAGGACTATAAAAAACCTAGAGTCAAAAAAGGAGGGAACAATTGATGTTGGTGGTCCATTTAAGATAACAAATGCAAAACCAATATTAAAGAATCACATGCATGCACCGGTTACAGAAAACTCCCGGGAGCTAATAATGCCATAAGCAAACGAAAGCAAACGAGTGCGGAGAAGCAATGGAGGGTTCAGCTCTATATGTAGAAAGAAACCACCCATCGTTATGAAAAGCATCAACTTCTTCACTAAACTTAAAATCCCTCTTCTTCTCTCTTGGTGCTATTGGCCTTATTTGGAACTCATTAACGGTTTCTTCCAAGGGTTTTGTCCCTTCTTCATCTTCAAACAGTTTTTCATAGCGGACTGTGAATTCTGGGGTTCTTGTTGCCTTCACCACTGTTCCTATGTAGAATGAGCCTCTAAACCCTGCCTCGTCCGACATGATTTCTACTTTTGAGCCTGGTTTGAAATTTGGGTCTTGATTGGATTTTGATTTTGGCGCCATTTTTGGTGGTCTGCTAGGGTTAGGGTTTGTTCAGGATTTGATTTTCTGAGATAGATTTTGGCGCGCTAGGGAGAGGGGATGGAAGGGGAAGGAAATGAACCTGTTGTGGATGAGGGAAAGAAACAAGTTTGGGGGTGGAAAATATAAAAACGTGTCTAAACGTTGAAACATTTGGGAAACTTTTGGAAAGTGATGAAAGTATAGTTCCAGTTGTATAATATAGGATTTTTATTTCTTTTATTTTTGAGAATATATTATAAATTATGGTATAAATTGATTTTTGAAATATTTTTTATTTGAAAATATATTAAAATAATATATTTTTTATTTTTAAAAATTTATTTTAATTTATAAAACCAATCTAAATATATAAAAATAATAATTTTAATTTTAATTTTTTTTTTAAAATATAATTTGATCACAATGTTAAATAAAACTATATAATTAAGAAATCCACGTACACAATGCACTATGATTGAAGGGATTGACTCTTGAACAATCAACTTAAATTATAATTATTTAAAAAATACGTAAATTAATATTGTTTTAAGTTCTGTTTTAAAAAAAAAATAAACTCAAAGTCAAATTTAACTTAATCAATATTAACTTCTAAAATTATAATTATATGTAAAAGTGTATATTATGTAATTTATCCTCGTAGATGAAATCAAACCACGTAAAACACGAGTGGAGAACATTACCTGCAATTGAAAGGTGTGAAGCAACTCTTCTCACCTCTAACAAGAAGGTAAGAGCTCAAGGAACAAAACCACAAATAAACGCATGAGCATGGCAGCTTATCTCTTGGGTTGCTGCAGCCAGAGTCACCAAGGGACTCTAACATCAGACAGCATCACTCCACAACTTTCATCATCATCAACAAGAACTCTAAGGAAAATTAAACTAAATGAATACTTGCTATTTACTACACGACCACAACAATTAAGGTTACTAGTATAACTCTAATTTCAATGGTGGCGGTTATCTGGAAATGAAAAAAAAATAAAAATGCTGTTTTATTCATTCACATCGATAAAACAATTTTCTTAGAGACTGCTGGTTTTAACAAACAGCAAGTAGAACAACTTTATAAGGATTCAGAAGGTCCCAGCATGCAGCAGCTGTACAACATGTACTACACTGGCCCGCGCATCCATCCCTCCCTGAAAGCAAACTGTTCAGAAGTCGCAGCCAACGAACGGTGCAATGGGGCATCACTTCACAAATACAGCTTATCTGGCCACTGCGGCCACGCACATTGCATGTTTCCAGCTCTGCCAGCTGAGTACCTACGAACCAATCTCCGATCTGATGTCTGGTCATTAGAAACGAGAAGTGAGACAAATTGAATTTATCAGGTATAAGAAAGAGGATTTACCTTAACTAAGCCTCAAGTCTGAAATGGTTGGAGTTGGCAACATGAATCATCCATTTCTGCTGTGTAGGCTGAGAATGCCATCAAAGTTGGCGAAAGAATGGAGCTATTATCCTTATGTCATACGAACATCACACAGACACAGAAGCTGAATCATGACCAGGTCGGTAAACATCATCCTTCATGTGTTTCCTTAATCTCCATATTGCCCCTTGTATCTCTTCGATCTGTGGATGTATTTGATCTCCCACAACAAATTCGTGAACATGATGCAAGGCAATACTTAATTAATTTAAGTATATCCATTAATTTAGTGGAAGACAAAATTAATGGAAGACAAAAATTAGTGGAGTATTAGTAGAAGACAAAAATTAGTGGAGATAAATTGTTGGTATAATTTATACCATAATTTATGGCCTTTGTCCCCTTACTTTTCCTATAAATAGGCAATGCCTCCAAACTTATTATTCACACCAAAGAAGAGAAGTGAAGAGTGGAGAGAAGAGAGAGTAATCCCACAAAATTATGAGGTATTTATGAGAGAGTAAGCGAGGTGTTTTCCCCTAATAATAGAGAGATTTTAGTTGTTCTCCTATTACTTGAGAGAGGTTGTAATTCTCATTTTACTTAGTAAAATCTTTCTATACTTGCTTGTGGACATAGCTCAAATTGGGTGAACCACGTAAATTCTTGTGTGTCTCATTTCTTATTTTATCTTATTCTTTATCTTTTATCTTGTCGGGTTTGCATGCCAGCGTTCTAACACATGACTCATGAGCTCAATCCAGCTACACCCAGTTTCCTTCCTCACTCGTCGAACTTTCATCACCCTCCTAACCCGTACCACATCTGCTAACCTGCCCATGGTAGTATAGATACTCGACAATAAAACATAAGCTGATGATTCTCGTGAGCCCAACTCCATTAATTTTTCACCAGCATAGGCTCCCAATTCATAATTACAGTGGTTTCAGCAGGCAGGCAGTAAAATTCGCCATAAGCACTTACCATGATCTATGGCAGCTGATTCAATAAATTCTTTAGCTTCTTTGAGCTTCCCCGCACGACTCAGGACATCAACCATGCAGGCAGGCATAATACTCTACTCTTGGAACTAAACCAAATTCATCAAACATCATGTTGAGATATGTCCAACCTCTCTTCACAATTCCCATATGGCTACAAGCAGAGTGCACTGTCACAAATGTGATATGGTCTAGCTTGGTGCCCTCTAGAGGCATCTCCTCAAAGAGTTCTAGAGCTTCTCTACCATGCCCATTTTGGGATAGTCCTAATATCATTGCATTCCATGAGACGATGTCTCTCTGCAGTATCCTTTTAAAGATGAGGAATCCCTCTTCTAGACTCCCACATTTTGCATACATAGTTGAAAGAGCAATTCTGATTGAAAGTTCTGGACCCAATCCATACTTAATGGCACGGGCATGTATTTGCTTTCCTTGTTCTGAAGTAACAACATAACCTGCTATGATGGGTGTCTAAAAAACAAGATCAGGTTCTAGCAAAAAAATCAAACCCTTTCCCAGCATCTTTATTAAAACAAAACTTTGCATGCATATCAATCAAAATTGTCACTATATAAATTTGAGTCTTATATCCTGACTTCAATAAATAACGACATAACCTGCTATGATGGATGTTCAAAGAAAAAGAGCCTCTTCATTTTTTCTATTTTGTGCATAACCAAGTGTGATGGATGTTCAAAGAACAACATCAAGTTCTAGCAAAAAATCAAACCTTTTCTGATCATCTCAAAAATCAAACCCTTTCCCAGCATCTCCAATAAAACCGAAATTTATATGTATATCAACCAAAGCTGGCACTATATCGATTTGAGTCTCATATCTCAACTTTAATAAATAGTCATGCATTTGCTTTCCTTCTTCAATGGCAGCCACATCACTACAAATTTTAAGAACCCCAAAAAGAATAAACTCACTAGGTACAAACCCAACATAATGCATCAACAAATAATAATATATAAGTTAAATAACATTCAGACTATACTTAAATTATTATAGAAACATCACGACAGTTTAATTATAATCTTTAAATTCCACTCAATAAAATCCAATTTCTTTAATCTTAGAAAAGTTGGTGGATATAATTTCAAGGTATTGTTTATATACTCGTATTTGTATGGTCATAAACAATGAAGAATAGCCTAAACTGTTTAAAAAATAAATTTTAATTTATTTTTTTATTTAATTTATTTAAATTTTTAGCCGGGGCATATTAAATAGATTTTATTTGCTAGTTTTTTAGAGTTTTAATATTTGTATTGCATTCTTTCAAATATTAGATGGTTGTTGAATTAAATAAAAATTACAGAATTACAAATTTTTCATACTCCATTCTCTCTCTCTCTTCAATCATTTTTTTCTTTTTGTTTGGCTTCTTCTTGTTCTTGGCTTCTTCTTTTCTCTCATGGTTAATTACTTCATCCTCAAACCTCCTTTGTCCCGCATCAAATACATGACGCATATTGAGGAAATGACCTTTCTACCTTTTTGAGTTTGCACCATCAAATTGTAACCCGTGATTTCATCACACTTTTTGACTCACCAATTCCCTGCCCTCCTTGCTGCAAAAGCTGCCTGAAAGGGGGGAAAATAACAAGAAAAAATACTAATTCAAGCTTCAAGTCCAGCAGGAACACAAGCTAGTTCTAGTAAAAGAATAATTTAGAGAATGGTTAGATTACAAAAGAAAATATGAAGAGAAGGCCCTCGTCCCAAGTTTTCCTACATGATTGAAGAAAGGCTGGTGCGGATGACTTACAAAGAGACTATATCAGAAACTGGATTCAAAGCTTCTCAGTTTATCTTAGTGAAACTATTAACACTACAGCTGACTATGCGCTCTTTATCATGGTATCCTTCTAGCTAGACACTTGGTTGCAGGTGCTTGGAGGCTGAACCAGGCTCCTTTGAGATCGTTAGATGCATCTCTAGTGGTGCTGACCATTGTCATCCCCCATTTTAAATCTCATGCATGACATTATCTCTATACTGCAAATGTGCAGTGAAGACTGGATCCTTCATGATTCAGGAAATAGACAAAAATATGTGTTGGCTACTTTTGCTCAAATTGGCTGAAAGAACCTGGATGTTCAGCGCAAGTGTGGAAGTTTCCGCTGCTTGGTTTGTGAGTTCCTCATCAAGCTGATTACATATAAAGAATTACACAGAGCACAAGATTACTCAAGTTCCTTTGAAATTTTGGTTTGAGATGGTAGTGTGTGGATTTCTGCATTCAAACAGTACAGGAAAAGTTAAGTACAAAAAATAAGGGGTCACAAATTTCAGCTAGCTCCAATTTGATTCAGCTTAAATTATTACCACTGATGATAGATAAGAATGAATTTATCAAATGTACAAAAATTAGCATGCACCTGTGTTGTTTGATGCCTGCAATATGTAGGGGTATGGGCCATTTATTATTTCAAATTCAACAGATGAACTTCCCAAGAAAGATTGAAATTTACTTAATCCATCACATTTTCCTTCTTCCAATTTTCTCCAACTTGGGGTCATGTTTATCAAACAGTTGAGTTTTCATAGGCCTCAAATTTTCCTTTTTCATCTTTTCTCAACTTCTAATCAAGTGCCATCTTCTTGGTCATGTATTAGGCAATCAACTTCAGGCACATAGCCAGCCTCTTTCATATGCTGTACAGGTAATTCCAGAACTTCATAAACCCACTCTTTATGAGAACCCATCTTATTTCCAACAACAAAACTGTAAACCTGGTTTCGTACCTCAATCCAGCTCCTCCCAGCCACTTTTCTACACCCTGCTCTCTTCATCAACTTTCTCATTCTTGCAGCTTCTCCCCATTTGCCTTCTGCAGCATAAATATTTGACAGCATCACATAGGTCTCTACCATGTTTGGTCTCAAAGCCAATGCCTTCTTAGCTGCCAATTTCCCCAACCTTGAAAAGTTATGTGCCTTGCAAGCACCAAGAAGTGCACCCCAAACAGACTCATCAGCCATAAATGGCATGCTTCGTATTAGTTGATAGGCCTCCTCCACTCTCCCTGGTCTCCCTAGCAAATCTACAACACAGCCATAAATCTCCTGATTTGGCTTGATGTGATAATCATTTATCATACAGTTGATGTATCTCAAGCCTTGATCAACTAGTCCAGCATGACTGCACGCACTTAGAACTGCCATAAACACTACCTGATCAGGTCTGATGCCTGACTTGACCATCTCATCAAACAACTCAACAACCTTTTCACCGTATCCATGAGCCCCATATCCAATCATCATAGAAGTCCAAGAGACCAAATTTCTACAAGGCATTTCACTAAATATTTTGTGTGAATCAAATATATTACCACACTTTGCATACATATCAATCAAGGCATTAGCCAATTCCAGGTTTCTGTCAAGCCCTCTGCGAAAAATTCCTCCATGAACTTGCTGTCCACAACACAAAGCTGCTACATTCGCGCACGTTGCTATTAGACTGGTAAAAGTGAAGCAATTTGGAGTAAAACCTTCTGACTCCATTTGTGAAAATATAAATAGAGGCTCAATGGAATCCGATCTTTCATACCCTGCTATTAATGTATTCCATGTGATCAAATCTTTTTCAGTCATATCATTGAAATACTTGTTTGCCTCAGATAAACATCCACACCTACAATACATATCAAGTATAGAATTCATGACAGGAAGATCGGATTCAAACCCATGTTTGATCACCGCTGTGTGTATTTGCCTGCCAAAATTCTGTGAGCCAATTGAGGCACATGCCCTAACAGCTATCGAAATGCTATGTGGGTTCATTGCTACTCCGTCCTGTTTGTCATAAAAGCAACAAAGTCACGCATTACTACAATATTCATAGCATCATGAAAATTAAAACCACTTAACAAGCTAAGGCCACTGTGTGCTATAATGGTTAAAGTACTGCTTTTGACATGTTAAGTCCGTTACATGATTGAGTTTATTCCTAAGGTTGTTTGTTCATCCACTTACCAGTAGCATTTCCCGGAACATTTGAAGTGCGCGATTGCCATTGCCTCTGTGAGTGTAACCAGCAATCAAGGTAGTCCAAGACACAACATTCTTCTCTTTAATATCGTGAAAAACAACACAAGCATCCCTCATTCCTACACCACAAGAAGCATACATATCCATGAGAGCATTATCCACATAAATAAAACCCTCCATAAACCTTCTTTTAATAGCCAATCCATGGACCAAACTCCCACAAAAAACACGCTTCATGCCTTTGCAAGCCTTTAGAACGCTTGATATTGTGAACGCATTTGGTGGGTCATTTCCTTTCTTTACCATATCGACAAAAACACTCCATGCTTGAGTGTATTCATTGCAATGCGTGTACCCTGAAATCATCGTCGTCCATGCAACAACATCTCTCTCAGGCATTTCATCAAACAAGTTGCGTGCTTGACTAGTTAGGCCTCTTTCAAAATATGATTTCAAGAGGTCTGTAGCTAAAATGGAGGTACCCTTTGCATTAAAAGGTGTACCTGATTTCTGGGTCGGGGTGTTTTGGGTCCACTGTAGGTAGTTTTTCAACATGGGTGGGAAAGGATGGAAGTTATTGGCGGAGAGCAGTCTTTTTGTGCTCATGTCTAGTGTACATTGTCATCGTCTGTACTTTTGGTTCATAGTCTAAACTTCAAGCATTCTATAGTGTTGAGAGGGTATGGAGTATGTTGGTGTCTGCTTCGAGATCACACAGACAAGAAGTCTGATGTAACTGAATCTGGCATTTGTCCCAGTTCCACAAGAAGATGATTACTATAGGCTCCTTTTGTTGGGCCCAAAAGACGACGACTTGACGTAAAGTCTTTGCTGCAAATGGTCATGACTATGAAGCCGTCGTTCAACACCTTCAAAGACTCTATTTTTAGCCACGAAAGAACTGGAATTTCAAAGAAAAATTTTGAAGATCATATTGTTTATTGTACAAGGCTAAATGCAAGACAATTATTCAACATCATTTGTCGAAGGGCTGGCCTTACAATTAAGGGTGTGTTTTTCCTGTTTTCTTAATAAAGTCCTCACAAATTCTCTCGTTCTTATTGAATGTACTCCAGAGATACGCTTAAGGGTGTGTTTTTCCTGTTTTCTTAAGAAAATCCTCACGAATTCTCTAATGTACTCCAGAGATGCACAAACCACCTTGTGACAAATACCATCTTGCTGTAAGAATTTTAATCGAAAAAATATTTTTGAGAAAAACATAAAATAAATACTTTTTTAAAACAATTTAAAAATAAATTTATATCTTTACAGACAAGGAAAAACATTTCCTGTCTTTGTTATCAATCCAGACGCTACATGTCACTTGACCATCTATTATGCCACGAGCATTTGAACCCTACTAGTCACCTGGGTTATATAGTCACGGCTCACAACTATAGAACTCTCTCTTTATAAAAGAATGCAAACCCAATATGTGATTATCAGCAAATATGCACTGTATAGCCCACTAAACAAGAAAATAAAATATAGGTGAAGTAATTCCAAGAAAATCCTAGCTTGATAAATTAGAAATGTGTTTATCAAGAACAAAGTAATAATATACAAACTGAATATGACAAGGGGAAGAACCATAAAAGCTTTCGTCCCACAGGTCATTGAAAACACAACACCGATCAACTTAGCTAATTAGTCGGCTAATTAACGTTTTATTAAACAGGATCTATGGTCTAGTTGTGTGAAGATGCTGCTCCTGGTATACCTTTGTATCTTTTGTGGTTGTAAATCAATGTTTTTATCAGTCTATAGTAGTGACATAACTGTACAGTAACAGAAATTCTGCCTTTAAAAGAATGGCATCATTCTAGACAAGAATCTGTGACCTGGCGGCGACTCGAGAACACCTCTTCCGGCCACTTGTGTTAAGCCCACAAACACAGAACTCAAGAAGATCGTAATCCTCATCCCAGAACAACATGGATGCCTTCTCTGGATTCTCCAAGAGAACTTTCGATGTTAGGAAACCTGCAACCGTCCATGTTTGATAAAGTCGGGATTGCTTTCCAATAAACTTCCCACTTCGGGTATCATAATACTCTGGCCAATGGTCAACTTGAAGTCTCTTTTCGGCCAAAGCAATAGCCTTCTGAGCTAGTTCCATTCTACCCATCTTCATGCATGCCAATGTGAACTGAAAGCAAAACGGAAAGTATTCAGAGGGCAGAGATCAATCAAGAGATTCCAGGACAAAAGAAACAGCCATCACATGAAAAGTCCAAAAACAAAAATAATTCGTCTTTGGACCACCAACACTGATTTTATTTCCGAAAAATGGCAGCACTTTGGAACACTGATTTTATTTCCGAAAAATGGCAACAATTTGGATTTCTTTTCTTTCTTTTTTTTTTTTTGATGGGGGTTCCCATGACTCTTTTCTCATTAGCATGACTGACCAGAAACCTTTAGACACTAGATTCCATTTTAACCCACAAAACTACAGAAGGTTTACTGAGTATGAATCAGCATTGCATGCTCGTCTGCTGGTTCCAAATCAAATTTGTTAAGCCTTAGCAAAACATACATATAGCAAATGAAGTCAAATGTACCTGCCACAGAAGTGTTGGCCATGACCCACCATTATGATATGACCAAGGGCTGCAATGTACAATCAAATAGAGAAATTCTATAGTTAATAAAAATTCTAAATTGAACAATGCATGCACATGCACAAAGAGTTTTAAGTCAAAATTATAGACACTCACGTGTTCTTTGGGTCACTGCCGGTGATTATACGCCAATCCTCAGACTCCAGAGCAGGGTAACATATCTTAAGAGGCATATTTCCCACTAGATCATCCCATTTGGATTCAATCAGATTTAGAATAGCTTCATTTTGTTTTGGGGTACCCAAAGATGAGACAACAGACCAAAGATTTCCAAGAGTGAAAAATCTAAAATCCATGTGAGCTGGCTGCAGATTGCCAATCAGATATCCACCTTCCTCAGGTATCCAATCCATGAGCCACGATGGAATTTGTTCAGGATAAATATTAAATTTGTTGGTGGCTTCTGTAGAATACTCTTCTGTTTTATACCGGTATATCTCATTGATCTTTCTCATATCTACCCAATAGTATTCTCTAATGTGGAATGACAGTGCACTGAGTCTGTTGTTGATAGCCCTCACCAAATTCTTTGATCCATCATTTACAACTAGCATCTCACGGGAAGACCGTAGAGCAGAGTAAAACAAGGCCTGCAGAAAGAGACTTGTGGTTGTAAGGTAAACCATAGATGAAGGGTGACACTGGACGGTGGCGAACTAATCTAAACTACGTTGTTTCGGATTGGTTAAGCATTCATTCCAGTTTGGTAATAAAATGAAAACCTTCCATCATCTAGGGAACATGTTGGGTGGGGGAACCCAGATGATGCAGCTGGATTGTTGGTATTGTGAAGAAACCTGCTTTTAATTTACATATCTAATAATAGCCGATTTTGGAGATGATTTTTTTTGAAAAATGTTTTTTACTTAAAAATATATTAAAATAATATTTTTATTTTTTTAATTTTTAACATTAATACATCAAAATAATAACAAAATATCAATTTCGGTGTCCTACTGATGTTACCTTTCTTCAATGCTGGTCTGCATCTGGTGCTTACAACATCCAAATTAATTTTGGTTAACAGGGTCACGGTTGGTTTAGTTAGAATCGATTTAATAGGTTAGGTCAAAATTCCGACAGAAAACTAATGCCAGACTGCTATAGTTGAAACCGTCGGTCAATTTAATGGACTGGACAAGTTAGGATCAATCTCATTCTAGTTTCTCAACCACATGATTTATTCACGAAGGCATTGTTGTGCGAGTCTCGTTCATCTGTTCACAGTGTCGTCATATTAAATAATACTCTAAAAAATAATACTTTAAAAAACGTGAGAAAAACATGTAGCTGTCCCCCTATCTGTATTTATATATTATAATTACAATAATAATAATATAACTTATACATTACTTAATTATACTTGTCATAATAAAATAATAATAACATATACTAAAATACTCTAAGCTATAGTTTTTTTTCGTTTTGTTTTTTATGCCTTTATAGGTTTTTTTTGTTTAACATTTTTTTAATTTAGTTTGTTAATTTTAAATTTATTTTTTAATTATCAAATTTTCATAACACAAATCCCGAGTTTGACAGGTTAATTTGATATGACGAGTTAATCCTGATTTTTGTTTTTTTATTTTTTTTAATTAATTTTTTTTATTTAATTTGGTTTGTTAATGTTAAATTTCTTTCTATTTAATTATCAGACTTTCATGATACGTATTCTAGGTTTGATAGGTTAATTTGATTTGATGGTTTAACTCAGTTAACCTATTAATTTTTTTTTATTTAGTTGTCAAACTTTCATCACGTGAATTCCAAGTTTGACCGGTTAATTTAATTTAAAAAGTTAATTCAGTTAATTCAGATTTTTCAGCTAAATCCACATTCAAGATTATTGGGTTTAGTGATACAATTAAATCCACTTAAACTTAAATTATACAAGTTTAATATTATTATTAATATTATAAATATTACTTTTAAATCAGGTAACGAGTGAAACACAAAGATTCTTGGATATAGTCTCACTCAAAAATCTAATTCTTTTAAAATTTTTATGTATATATAAAAAAATAAATAGTGATATTACCCCAATGATATAACTAGATAAGAACATACGGTGTAATGATGAAAAAATCATCATACGAATCCAGTTCATCATGTTCACGCATACAAAGTGTTTGACCCCAAGATGATTTTGCGATGGATTTCACAGTTTATATGACTGGAATCACAACGTTGTCTTCAAATCATGTTTAGTTTGGTAATTCACGTGTTCTTGCCCTTGATTGATCTCAAACATTTACATCTTTTAAGCATTTTTCTACCAAGAAAATATAAATTTACAGACAATGATGCTTCAAGTGTATAGGTGACAATTCAAGGCTTTCTTTGCTCAAAACGTTTTTAGTTTTTTTTTTTTTTTTTTTTTGTTTTTTTTTTTTTTTTTTTTTTTTTTTCTTTTTTCCTAAATTACAATTTTGATGGGTTTGGATTTGACCCAAGAAACACATGACCATAGAAAGTTGCTGCTAAACAAAACAGGAACCATTGACTTGAAAATGACTCGTAGATAACATTTATAGGCCACAAGCAAAATGGTGTTTCGGCAAATTTGTATGCACACAAGGGTAGATGTTAAACTTGGGTGCTATATCAAGGCAACAACTTTCCACCCTTTACTGCACACATCTCTCACAGGGTAATCTCCTAAAGAAGTTAAAAAAACTTTAAACAAGTTTTCTGAGGAAAATGTCTCTTGTCACAGAAGAGATCAAATCCAAAGCTGAGGTCTACTATGGAGATGAAATGGGAAAAGAGAAATCGCAGGAGCTGCTTAGGGAAGTAGGCTTGCCAAATGGTCTTCTGCCTCTGCATGACATTATAGAGTGTGGGATTGTGAGGGAGACAGGTTTTGTGTGGCTCAAGCAAAAGAAGAGCATAAACCATAAGTTTGAGAAGATTGGCAAGCTTGTTTCCTATGCAACTGAAGTCACAGCTTATGTTGAGCCCAAAAAGATCAAGAAACTGACTGGTGTTAAGACCAAAGAGCTCTTGGTTTGGATCACACTTTGTGATATCTCTTTGGATGATCCACCAACTGGAAAGATAACTTTCAAGACTCCTACTGGGCTCTTCAGGACATTCCCTGTATCAGCTTTTGAGGTTGAAGAAAAAGGTAAAGGAGCAGCTAAGGGAGCCATGGAAGTTAATGGAGCTGTGGACGTGAAGGAAGCCTAATAAGCTTCTCAGTTTTCAGTGACACGTATTATCACCTCCTGCTAGCAATTTCAATGTATTATCACCTAAGTGGCCTAGATCTGCTGTCTTACTATCAATTTCAATGTATTATCACCTCCTGCTAGTGTTTACTAGTAATAAAGTACATTATAGTGTCATTTCTCAATCATGTTGTCGACAAGATCACAGCACGGACACTGGTATGGTCTAAATGCATGCTGCTTTCTTAGCTTAAAATGATGAGAAAAGATGAAATGAATCAAATTATGTTTCCAATTTAACCTTTAATGAATCCCAGGTTTATGATTTGTATCAATTGTGAGTCTCATCTCAGAATTCTGAACGGATGATAATTATGAAATTTTCCCTTGGAATGTTTAGCAGGGGAAAAGTTGAAAAGGGCAGTTGGAAATTTAATGGAGATTATGTCATTTTGCCTAAATTTTGGTCCAAGCATCGAAGCTCATTTTTGCCTTTTTTCATTGTCTATTTTGGTTCAGCACGGAACCTAGCTATGATTCCATAAACCTTCCTCTATAGATCCATGGAACAAAAATTGCCTATTTTTTTATCTATAAGCTTTGATTCCATTGAATTTCATCAACACATTACCTATTGTGGCTGGACATTATTAGTGTAGACTCTAATCTGCGTACTGCATAAATCTATTTCGCAGCATTCACTTTCATAACAGTAAACATATAAAAGCTCCGAAGTCCTGTCCTTGGCCAAGGACTATAAAAAACCTAGAGTCAAAAAAGGAGGGAACAATTGATGTTGGTGGTCCATTTAAGATAACAAATGCAAAACCAATATTAAAGAATCACATGCATGCACCGGTTACAGAAAACTCCCGGGAGCTAATAATGCCATAAGCAAACGAAAGCAAACGAGTGCGGAGAAGCAATGGAGGGTTCAGCTCTATATGTAGAAAGAAACCACCCATCGTTATGAAAAGCATCAACTTCTTCACTAAACTTAAAATCCCTCTTCTTCTCTCTTGGTGCTATTGGCCTTATTTGGAACTCATTAACGGTTTCTTCCAAGGGTTTTGTCCCTTCTTCATCTTCAAACAGTTTTTCATAGCGGACTGTGAATTCTGGGGTTCTTGTTGCCTTCACCACTGTTCCTATGTAGAATGAGCCTCTAAACCCTGCCTCGTCCGACATGATTTCTACTTTTGAGCCTGGTTTGAAATTTGGGTCTTGATTGGATTTTGATTTTGGCGCCATTTTTGGTGGTCTGCTAGGGTTAGGGTTTGTTCAGGATTTGATTTTCTGAGATAGATTTTGGCGCGCTAGGGAGAGGGGATGGAAGGGGAAGGAAATGAACCTGTTGTGGATGAGGGAAAGAAACAAGTTTGGGGGTGGAAAATATAAAAACGTGTCTAAACGTTGAAACATTTGGGAAACTTTTGGAAAGTGATGAAAGTATAGTTCCAGTTGTATAATATAGGATTTTTATTTCTTTTATTTTTGAGAATATATTATAAATTATGGTATAAATTGATTTTTGAAATATTTTTTATTTGAAAATATATTAAAATAATATATTTTTTATTTTTAAAAATTTATTTTAATTTATAAAACCAATCTAAATATATAAAAATGATAGTTTTAGTTTTAGTTTTTTTAAAAAAATATAATTTGATCACAATGTTAAATAAAACTATATAATTAAGAAATCCACGTACACAATGCACTATGATTGAAGGGATTGACTCTTGAACAATCAACTTAAATTATAATTATTTAAAAAATACGTAAATTAATATTGTTTTAGGTACTGTTTAAAAATATATATATAAATTCAAAGTCAAATTTATCTTAATCAATATTAACTTCTAAAATTATAATTATATGTAAAAGTGTATATTATGTAATTTATCCTCGTAGATGAAATCAAACCAAATAAAACACGAGTGGAGAACATTACCTGCAATTGAAAGGAGTGAAGCAACTCTTCTCACCTCTAACAAGCAGGTAAGAGCTCAAGGAACAAAACCACAAATAAACGCATAAGCATGGCAGCTTATCTCTTGGGTTGCTGCAGCCAGAGTCACCAAGAGTCTCCAACATCAGACAGCATCACTCCACAACTTTCATCATCATCAACAAGAACTCTTAGGAAAATTAAACTAAATGAATACTTGCTATTTATTACACGACCACAACAATTAAGGTTACTAGTATAATTCTAATTTCAATGGTGGTGGTTATCTGGAAATGAAAAAAAAAGGTGCTGTTTTATTCATTCACATCGATAAAACAATTTTCTTAGAGACTGCTGGTTTTAACAAACAGCAAGTAGAACAACTTTATAAGGATTCAGAAGGTCCCAGCATGCAGCAGCTGTACAACATGTACTACACTGGCCCGCGCATCCATCCCTCCCTGAAAGCAAACTGTTCAGAACTCGCAGCCAACGAAGGGTGCAATGGGGCATCACTTCACAAATACAGCTTATCTGGCCACTGTGGCCACGCACATTGCATGTTTCCAGCTCTGCCAGCTGAGCACCTACGAACCAATCTCCGATCTGATGTCTGGTCATTAGAAACGAGAAGTGAGACAAATTGAATTTATCAGGTATAAGAAAGAGGATTTACCTTAACTAAGCCTCAAGTCTGAAATGGTTGGAGTTGGCAACATGAATCATCCATTTCTACTGTGTAGGCTGAGAATGCCATCAAAGTTGGCGAAAGAATGGAGCTATTATCCTTATGTCATACGAACATCACACAGACACAGAAGCTGAATCATGACCAGGTCGGTAAACATCATCCTTCATGTGTTTCCTTAATCTCCATATTGCCCCTTGTATCTCTTCGATCTGTGGATGTATTTGATCTCCCACAACAAATACGTGAACATGACTCTTGAGCTCAATCCAGCTACACCCAGTTTCCTTCCTCACTCGTCGAACTTTCATCACCCTCCTAACCCGTACCACATCTGCTAACCTGCCCATGGCAGTATAGATACTCGACAATAAAACATAAGCTGATGATTCTCGTGAGCCCAACTCCATTAATTTTTCACCAGCATAGGCTCCCAATTCATAATTACAGTGGTTTCAGCAGGCAGGCAGTAAAATTCGCCATAAGCACATACCATGATCTAATGATCTATGGCAGCTGATTCAATAAATTCTTTAGCTTCTTTGAGCTTCCCCGCACGACTCAGGACATCAACCATGCAGGCAGGCATAATACTCTACTCTTGGAACTAAACCAAATTCACCAAACATCATGTTGAGATATGTCCAACCTCTCTTCACAATTCCCATATGGCTACAAGCAGAGTGCCCTGTCACAAATGTGATATGGTCTAGCTTGGTGCCCTCTAGAGGCATCTCCTCAAAGAGTTCTAGAGCTTCTCTACCATGCCCACTTTGGGATAGTCCTAATATCATTGCATTCCATGAGACGATGTCTCTGTAATGTTTTGAATAAATAAGTAGGAAAATACAATAAAGCCCTTGGTGGCTTAAAGTGTAGGTATAAATGAATGAGGGGTAGTGTAGTAATTCAACAAAACTTGATAAATATAAATAGAAAGTAAAAAAAAAACAAAACAAAATAAATGATCTGAAATTAGAGAGAATCGGCAGGAGAAAGAAGGGAGAAAGAAGAAGAAGAGAAAAGAGAGAAATTAGAAGAAAAATAGAAAGGAGTTGAAGGAAATAAGTTTAAAGGTAAGATTATATATAAATATGTGTTGATTAAGTTTTAATTTTGATTTTGATAAATGTTAGGGTTTTGAAAATTTGTGTTTTGGGTTTGATTGATGAATTAATTGAATTTTATGGGTTGATTGTTATGGGTAATGGATTATTTGGTGGATTTTGAGAGATTGAATTGAAAGATGATGATTTTGAGTTATGATTTTGTTTGAATGGTGAAATTATGTTAGAAATAAGGAAAGAACAGTGGGTTTCTGTTGAAATTCTGGGTTGGAGGTTGAAGATGATGAAAATTCATTTTGGTCCTTCAATTTGTGGAAATTACAGTTTAGTCCCCAAACTTTGGAAAATTTACAGATTGGTCCCTGAGGCATATTCCGAGATTCTGAACAGAATAAAAGATAAATTATGGGCAGAATTCCTGTATAGTTATGAAATTTTAACACTTTCAATTTGGTCCTTCAATTTGACAAAAATTACCGTTTAACCCTAAAAATTTGATAAAATTCCAGAATGGTCCCTGGAGTATAATGAGATGATCTGGACAGAAATGAGGATTGGTTATGGTCAGAATTTCAGTATATTCATGGATTTATGATAAGTTTAGTTTGGTCCTCCAAATGGATTAAGTTACAATTTGACCCTTAAAAATATAATAAATTACAGATTAGTCCCTAGCTGTAATATTAGCTTTTGCAGATGTGTTTGATGAATAATTGAGGGTTAGTTAGTGAAGTATTACCAATTTTATTATTTGTTTTATTGTGGATTAAATTTTGAGAAAATCGTTAATTTTTGGGTTTTTGGAATATAACTAATTAGTTCAAAAATATATAGGGTTATGGAATATATCCTTAAATAAGTGTATTAAATAGGTTATATATTCTTTTGAGTCATTCTTGAATATGTCTCCTTTGTATTCAGATAATCCTGATATTCTACCGGCAGGACGTCAGTAGGATTTTCTTCGGTGTTTGCTTTTGATTTCTGTTTGCTTTCGAGTCAGGTGAGTGGATAATTTTCCATATGCATGAGAAATATTATAAATATTTGATTTGTTAATATGAATTGGATCATGTTTCTTGGTAATATATTTGGTGACTATTATCCTTGTTATGATAAGCATGACCATTCGTTGAATCCGAATTCTTGATATGAACCAGTATGTATTTTGGATTGACTTCTGAATTGATAGCTCCTCATTTGATTGATGTCATGAGTTGAGCCTTGAGATATGAATATGTCTGTTTGATTATGATTATGACCCTATGGTATGTCAGTCAGAATACCCATGCTAACAGGGTAATGTTAGTCTTTGTGCACATCGTATCTGAACCCTAGTTGGTCGGGGGAGTCACCAACCTGTGTGGACTGATCATCCCACAGTACGGAGCCTCATGCTCATTGCATTTTGATTTTCTGACGATTTTACCATATGATATTCTTGTTATGGCCTATTTGAGAAACCTTTTTATAAGAACCTAAATTCATACTTGTATATATATTTCTCATTATTGTATTATCTCGTGTGTGTATATTGAACGTTATCTACTCACTGAGTTGTTGAACTCACACTCTCATTATTTATCATTTTCAGGCTTATAGCTTGATAGCAGGTCACTTTTGTTGGACCTTCAGAACCTGCTCTTTTGGTTGTAATCCGTGCATTTTCCTTTATGTCTAATTAGTGCTCCAAAACTATGAAATTATATTAACTCTTGTATTAAGACAATTCAATTATATTATGAAATTGATTTTGTTATTAATGTTGCGTTGAACTCTGATTGAGTTAGGATAAATTTGTATGTAAGTTTGGGTTCGCATAGGTACGGAACCTTGGAGGGGAACCTTGCCTATGTGCCGGTCATGGATCCGGGATTCGGGTCGTGACAAACTTGGTATCAGAGCTTTAGGTTAAAAAAGAAACAATAGTATACTTAATTTCATAATAAGTGGAGCATTAGGATCCGTATTGTCTTGTTTGTTGGTTTTGAAATTTTGACTTCTCATCAAGCATGTCTTCTTCCTTGTGATAGATATGCTTTCCTATAATTTTGTGATAATTATCATGTTATTGTTCTAGCATGAATTAAGTGCTCTAACATTTATTTTAGGAAATGTCGAGGAATAGACGAATAGTTGATCCTATCAGAGTAAATGACAATAAAGATGATATCCCTATTGTGCAGTTTAGAAATGCAAGTTATAGGAGGTCAATTAGTGGCTTGGGCGGTCAGAGTGACAGTAGAGGTACTAAGAGTTTAGTTCAGACTGCACCTCGTAGTTCATTTGTTTCACCTGGAGATAGTTCTTCATGTCAGCACTGTGGAGGAGGTCATACTAGTGCAGAGTGTTACAGAAGGACTGGGGCTTGTTTTAATTGTGGCCAGATAGGTCATAAGATCAGAGAGTGCCCGAGGAGACAGTTATCAACTTCAGGATTATCTGCTTCAGTCCAGCATCCTATTCAGGCACCATCGACGAGCCAGTCTGTGACTCATGGGGGTAGAGGTTTTGGTGGCCGTGGTCAGAGAGGCCGGGGTGCAGGTGATAGAGGTCAGATACAGCAGGGTCAGGGGCATGCCAGAGTTTTTGCCTTGACTCAGCAGGATGCTCAGGCATCCAATACAGTTGTTTCAGGTATTCTTCTTGTTTGCTCTTTTAAAGCAAAGGTGTTGTTTGATACGGGTGCAACCCATTCATTTGTGTCTCCATATTTTGCTATGAGGTTAGATAAACAACCAACCTTGTTAAAATTCCTAATTTCAGTCTCCACTCCCTTAGATGAATTAATATTGGTGAAGTATGTGTATCTGGATTGTGAAATAGAGATTGGAGATAAGATCTTTATGGGAGACTTAAATGTCTTAGATATGGTTGATTTTGATGTAATTTTGGGAATGGATTGGTTGGCAAAGCATAGGGCTTCAGTAAATTGTTGGGATAAGAAAATACTGTTTGATTTAGATAAAGAAGTTGAGTTGATATCTCAAAGAGATAAGATTGGGTTTCCATCAATTATGTTGTCGGCTATCTCAAGGAAAATGGCTCGAAAAGGGGTACAGTGTTACTTAGCACATATAGTGGATGTAGAGAAAGAAGTCCCTCAGTTAGACCAAGTCCCTATAGTCAGGGAGTTTATCGATGTTTTTCCCGATGACTTACCTGGATTGCCTCCATATAGGGAGATTGAGTTTTGTATTGATTTGGTTCCGGGTATTGAACCAATATCAATGGCACCATATAGAATGGCACCAGCAAAATTGAGGGAGCTGAAGGAGCAACTACAGGATTTGTTGGATAAAAAGTTCATCCGCCCAAGTGTGTCCCCTTGGGGAGCCCCGGTGTTGTTTGTGAAGAAGAAAGATGGGTCATTGAGGTTATGTATAGATTATAGACAACTGAATCGGGTGACAGTTCAAAATAGATACCCACTCCCTCGTATTGATGATTTGTTTGATCAGTTGCAGGGAGCTCAATTCTTTTCTAAGATCGATCTTCGATCTGGGTATCATCAGTTGAGAATTAGGGAGACAGACATTTCAAAGACAGCTTTTAGAACTCGGTATGGTCATTATGAGTTTTTAGTGATGTCTTTTGGGTTGACGAATGCACCAGCAGCTTTTATGGATTTGATGAATAGAGTGTTTGGTCAGTTTATTGATCAATTTGTGATAGTTTTTATTGATGATATTTTGGTGTATTCAAGGTTTAAAGAGGAGCATGAGCAGCACTTGAGAATGGTGCTTCAAACTCTGCGAGATCATCAGTTGTATGGCAAGTTCTCAAAGAGTGAGTTTTGGTTGGAGAGTGTATCATTTCTTGGGCATGTAGTGTCAAGGAATGGGATTGAGGTTGATCCTCAAAAGATTGAAGCAGTTAAGCAGTGGCTTAGGCCTACTTCAGCAACAGAGATCAGAAGTTTCTTAGGTTTGGCCGGTTATTATCGGAGGTTTGTGGAGAACTTTTCTCGGATTTCTGCACCATTGACTAAGTTAACGCAGAAGAATGTTAAGTTTCAATGGTCTGAAGCTTGTGAGAAAAGTTTCTTGGAGTTCAAAGAAAGATTGACTACAGCGCCTATTCTAGCAGTACCATCAGGTTTTGGTGGTTACACAGTATATTGTGATGCTTCGAGAGTGGGGTTAGGATGTGTTCTAATGCAGCATGGCAAGGTTATTGCCTATGCTTCACGGCAGTTGAAGAAGCATGAACAGAACTATCCTACACATGATTTAGAGATGGCGGCTGTCATTTTTGCTTTGAAGATTTGGAGGCACTACTTATATGGTGAAACTTGTGAGATTTTTACAGATCACAAGAGTTTGAAATATATCTTTCAGCAGAGAGATCTAAACATGAGGCAAAGGAGATGGATGGAACTGCTGAAGGATTATGATTGTACCATACATTACCACCCGGGTAAGGCAAATGTAGTTGCCGATGCTTTGAGTAGAAAATCATCAGGGAGCTTAGCTCATATTTAGGAGGTACGAAGACCTCTGATTAAGGAGCTGCATGAGTTAGTGGATGAAGGAGTCAGATTTGATCTTAGTGAAGCTGGAGCAATGATTGCTCATTTTCAAGTTAAGTCAGATTTGTTTGATAAGATAAAAGCAGCTCAGAAGAATGATGAGTCACTACTCAGGATCAGAAATGAGGTTGAGCAGGGTAAGGCTGCAGGTTTTGTGATAGGTGATGATGATGTACTGAGATATAGAGATAGGCTTTGTGTACCTGATGTAGATGATCTGAGGAGAGAATTGATGGTAGAAGCACATCAGACAGTTTACACAATGCATCCAGGTTCCACCAAAATGTATAAAGACCTTAAGGTATGTTATTGGTGGAATAGGATGAAGGCTGATGTAGCAGACTTTGTTTCTAGGTGTTTGACCTGTCAGAGGGTAAAGGGTGAACACCAGAAACCTCCTGGATTGTTGCAACCATTGTTAATTCCAGAATGGAAGTGGGAAAGGATCACAATGGACTTTGTGACAGGATTGCCTAGGAGTCAGGAGGGTTATGATTCAATATGGGTGATTGTTGATAGGTTGACAAAATCAGCCCATTTTCTGCCAGTTAAGATTACTTATGGATATGCAAAGTTGGCGGAATTGTTTATTAGTGAGATTGTACGGTTAAATGGAGTGCCAATCTCGATAGTGTCAGATAGAGGTCCACAGTTTACATCGCGGTTTTGGGTGAAATTCCAAGAAGCTATGGGTACTAAAGTGCAGTTGAGTACAACTTTTCACCCACAGACAGATGGTTAGTCTGAGAGGACTATTCAGATCTTGGAGGATATGCTAAGGGTTTGTGTTATGGATTTTGGAGTTGGTTGGAGTAAGTTCCTACCATTAGTGGAATTTGCTTACAACAACAGTTATCAGGCTAGCATAGAGATGGCACCTTATGAGGCTTTGTATGGTCGGAAGTGTAGATCACCGGTTTGTTGGTTTGAGATTGGTGAGAAGAGGCTAATGGGACTAGAGTTGATTCAGATTACCTCAGAGAAAATAGAGGTAATTAGAAATAAGCTTCAAACAGCTCAGAGTAGACAAAAGAGTTATGCAGATAGAAGAAGGCGTGACTTAGAGTTTTCAGTGGGTGATTGTGTGTTTTTAAAAGTATCACCAACAAAGGGAGTATTCAAGTTTGGGAAGAGAGGTAAGTTGAGTCCTTGATTCATTAGACCGTATGAGATTCTGGAAAGAGTTGGGGCAGTTGCTTATAGGTTAGCATTACCACCAAACTTGTCTGCTATCCATCCAGTATTTCATGTTTCCATGTTAAGGAAGTATATGACAGATCCATCGCATGTGTTAGAAGTTCATCCTGTTGAATTGAGGGATGATATGGTTTATGAGGTGCAACCAGAAGCCATAGTCGACCGTCAAGTGAGGAAGCTTAGGTCAAAGGATATAGCTTCAGTGAAAGTGCAATGGAAGGGTCATTCACGTGAGGAAGCGACATGGGAGCTCGAGGATAAAATGCGTGAGGAGTATCCTCATCTTTTCGATAATCTCGGTAAGTATTCAATCTTTCTTATTAAGTTTCAAGGACGAAACTTTTATAAGGTGGGGAGATTGTAATGTTTTGAATAAATAAGTAGGAAAATACAATAAAGCCCTTGGTGGCTTAAAGTGTAGGTATAAATGAATGAGGGGTAGTGTAGTAATTCAACAAAACTTGATAAATATAAATAGAAAGTAAAAAAAAAACAAAACAAAATAAATGATCTGAAATTAGAGAGAATCGGCAGGAGAAAGAAGGGAGAAAGAAGAAGAAGAGAAAAGAGAGAAATTAGAAGAAAAATAGAAAGGAGTTGAAGGAAATAAGTTTAAAGGTAAGATTATATATAAATATGTGTTGATTAAGTTTTAATTTTGATTTTGATAAATGTTAGGGTTTTGAAAATTTGTGTTTTGGGTTTGATTGATGAATTAATTGAATTTTATGGGTTGATTGTTATGGGTAATGGATTATTTGGTGGATTTTGAGAGATTGAATTGAAAGATGATGATTTTGAGTTATGATTTTGTTTGAATGGTGAAATTATGTTAGAAATAAGGAAAGAACAGTGGGTTTCTGTTGAAATTCTGGGTTGGAGGTTGAAGATGATGAAAATTCATTTTGGTCCTTCAATTTGTGGAAATTACAGTTTAGTCCCCAAACTTTGGAAAATTTACAGATTGGTCCCTGAGGCATATTCCGAGATTCTGAACAGAATAAAAGATAAATTATGGGCAGAATTCCTGTATAGTTATGAAATTTTAACACTTTCAATTTGGTCCTTCAATTTGACAAAAATTACCGTTTAACCCTAAAAATTTGATAAAATTCCAGAATGGTCCCTGGAGTATAATGAGATGATCTGGACAGAAATGAGGATTGGTTATGGTCAGAATTTCAGTATATTCATGGATTTATGATAAGTTTAGTTTGGTCCTCCAAATGGATTAAGTTACAATTTGACCCTTAAAAATATAATAAATTACAGATTAGTCCCTAGCTGTAATATTAGCTTTTGCAGATGTGTTTGATGAATAATTGAGGGTTAGTTAGTGAAGTATTACCAATTTTATTATTTGTTTTATTGTGGATTAAATTTTGAGAAAATCGTTAATTTTTGGGTTTTTGGAATATAACTAATTAGTTCAAAAATATATAGGGTTATGGAATATATCCTTAAATAAGTGTATTAAATAGGTTATATATTCTTTTGAGTCATTCTTGAATATGTCTCCTTTGTATTCAGATAATCCTGATATTCTACCGGCAGGACGTCAGTAGGATTTTCTTCGGTGTTTGCTTTTGATTTCTGTTTGCTTTCGAGTCAGGTGAGTGGATAATTTTCCATATGCATGAGAAATATTATAAATATTTGATTTGTTAATATGAATTGGATCATGTTTCTTGGTAATATATTTGGTGACTATTATCCTTGTTATGATAAGCATGACCATTCGTTGAATCCGAATTCTTGATATGAACCAGTATGTATTTTGGATTGACTTCTGAATTGATAGCTCCTCATTTGATTGATGTCATGAGTTGAGCCTTGAGATATGAATATGTCTGTTTGATTATGATTATGACCCTATGGTATGTCAGTCAGAATACCCATGCTAACAGGGTAATGTTAGTCTTTGTGCACATCGTATCTGAACCCTAGTTGGTCGGGGGAGTCACCAACCTGTGTGGACTGATCATCCCACAGTACGGAGCCTCATGCTCATTGCATTTTGATTTTCTGACGATTTTACCATATGATATTCTTGTTATGGCCTATTTGAGAAACCTTTTTATAAGAACCTAAATTCATACTTGTATATATATTTCTCATTATTGTATTATCTCGTGTGTGTATATTGAACGTTATCTACTCACTGAGTTGTTGAACTCACACTCTCATTATTTATCATTTTCAGGCTTATAGCTTGATAGCAGGTCACTTTTGTTGGACCTTCAGAACCTGCTCTTTTGGTTGTAATCCGTGCATTTTCCTTTATGTCTAATTAGTGCTCCAAAACTATGAAATTATATTAACTCTTGTATTAAGACAATTCAATTATATTATGAAATTGATTTTGTTATTAATGTTGCGTTGAACTCTGATTGAGTTAGGATAAATTTGTATGTAAGTTTGGGTTCGCATAGGTACGGAACCTTGGAGGGGAACCTTGCCTATGTGCCGGTCATGGATCCGGGATTCGGGTCGTGACAGTCTCTCTGCAGCATCCTTCTAAAGATGAGGAATCCCTCTTCTAGACTCCCACATTTTGCATACATAGTTGAAAGAGCACTTCTGATTGAAAGTTCTGGACCCAATCCATACTTAATGGCAGCAAGGCTAGAACATGCTTTCAAGACACTGGCCATGGTTAGCTCATTTGGCAAAATTTCGCGCATCTGCATTCTACCATACATGCTTAGAGCCTCTTCATTTTTTCTATTTTGTGCGTAACCAACTATGATGGATGTTCAGAGAACAATATCGGGTTCTAGCAAAAAATCAAATTATTTCCGAGTATCTCCAGTAAAACTAAACTTTGCATACATATTAACCAAAGTTATCGCTATATAGATTTGAGTTTTATATATTGACTTTAATAAATAGCGACATAACCCGCTATGATGGATGTTCAAAGAACAAGATCGGGTTTTAGCAAAAAATCAAACCCTTTCTGATCATCTCTAGTAAAACTAAACTTTATATATACATATTAACCAAAGCTGTCGCTATATAAATTTGAGTGCTATATAAATTTGAGTCTTATATCTCGACTTCAATAAATAACAACATAACCTGCTATGATGGGTGTCCAAAAAACAAGATCAGGTTCTAGCAAAAAATCAAACCCTTTCCCAGCATCTCTATTAAAGCCAACCTTTGCATGCATATCAATCAACGTTGTCACTATATAAATTTGAGTCTCATATCCTGACTTCAATAAATAACGACATTACCTGTTATGATGGATGTTCGAAGAACAAGATCGGGTTCTAGTAAAAAATCAAACCCTTTCCCAGCATCTCCAGTAAAACCAAACTTTATATATATATAAACCAAACTGGCGCCATATAGATTTGAGTCTCATATCTCAACTTTAATAAATAGCCATGCAATTGCTTTCCTTCTTCAAAGGCAGCCACATCACTACAAATTTTAAGAACCCCAGCAAGGATAAACTCACTAGGTACAAACCCAACATAATACATTAACAAATAATAGCACATGAGTGAAACAATTAGATTCAAACTATACTTAAATTATTATAAAAACATCATAACAGTTTAATTATAATTTTTAAAAATACTATAGAAGTAACCTTGAAATCCACTCAATGAAATCCATTTTCTTTAACCCTAGAAAAGTTGGTGGATATAATTTTAAGATATTGTTTATACACTCGTGTAGTTATAAACAATAAAAATAGCTTAAACGGTTAAAAAAATAAATTTTAATTTATTTTTTTATTTAATTTATTTCAATTTTTAGTTATAAACAATATTTAATTTTAATTTATTTTATTTGCTAATTTTGATCTAACTATTATAAAGTATTTTATTTATTGGGCTATAAATATTTATTCCAAGTTTTAATATTTATATTCCATTCTTTCAAATATTAGATGATTGTTGAATTAAATAAAAATTACAGAGTTACAAATTTTTCATACTCCATTCTCTCTCTCTCTTCAATCATTTTTTTCTTTTTGTTTGGCTTCTTCTTCTTCGTGGCTTCTTCTTTTCTCTCATGGTTAATTACTTCATCCTCAAACCTGCTTTGTCCCGCATCAAATACATGATGCATGCTGAGGAAATGACCTTTCTACCTTTTTGAGTTTGCATCATCAAATTGTAACCCGTGATTTCATCATACTTTTTGACTCACCAATTCCCTGCCCTCCTAGCTGCAAAAGCTGCCTGAAAGGGGGGAAAATAACAAGAAAAAATAATAATTCAAGGTTCAAGTCCAGCAGGAACACAAGCTAGTTCTAGTGAAAGAATAATTTAGAGAATGGTTAGATTACAAAAGAAAATATGAAGAGAAGGTCCTCGTCCCAAATTTCCTACATGATTGAAGAAAGGCTGGTGCAGATGACTTACAAATAGACTATATCAGAAACTGGATTCAAAGCTTCTCAGTTTATCTTAGTGAAACTATTAACAATACAGCTGACCATGCGCTCTTTATCATGGTATCCTTCTTGCTAGACACTTGGTTGCAGGTGCTTGGAGGCTGAACCAGGCTCCTTTGAGATCGTTAGATGCATCTCTAGTGGTGCTGACCATTGTCATCCCCCATTTTAAATCTCATGCATGACATTATCTCTATACTGCAAATGTGCAGTGAAGACTGGATCCTTCATGATTCAGGAAATAGACAAAAATATGTGTTGGCTACTTTTGCTCAAATTGGCTGAAAGAACCTGGATGTTCAGCGCAAGTGTGGAAGTTTCCGCTGCTTGGTTTGTGAGTTCCTCATCAAGCTGATTACATATAAAGAATTACGCAGAGCACAAGATTACTCAAGTTCCTTTGAAATTTTGGTTTGAGATGGTAGTGTGTGGATTTCTGCATTCAAACAGTACAGGAAAAGTTAAGTACAAAAAATAAGGGGTCACAAGTTTCAGCTAGCTCCAATTTGATTCAGCTTAAATTATTACCACTGATGATAGATAAGAATGAATTTATCAAATGTACAAAAATTAGCATGCACCTGTGTTATTTGATGCCTGCAATATGTAGGGGTATGGGCCATTTATTATTTCTAATTCAACAGATGAACATCCCAAGAAAGATTGAAATTTACTTAATCCATCACATTTTCGTTCTTCCAATTTTCTCCAACTTGGGGTCATGTTTATCAAACAGTTGAGTTTTCATAGCCCTCAAATTTTCCTTTTTCATCTTTTCTCAACTTCTAATCAAGTGCCATCTTCTTGGTCATGTATTAAGCAATCAACTTCAGGTACATAGCCAGCCTCTTTCATATGCTGTACAGGTAATTCCAGAACTTCATAAACCCACTCTTTATGAGAACCCATCTTATTTCCAACAACAAAACTGTAAACCTGGTTTCGTACCTCAATCCAGCTCCTCCCAGCCACTTTTCTACACCCTGCTCTCTTCATCAACTTTCTCATTCTTGCAGCTTCTCCCCATTTGCCTTCTGCAGCATAAATATTTGACAGCATCACATAGGTCTCTACCATGTTTGGTCTCAAAGCCAATGCCTTCTTAGCTGCCAATTTCCCCAACCTTGAAAAGTTATGTGCCTTGCAAGCACCAAGAAGTGCACCCCAAACAGACTCATCAGCCATAAATGGCATGCTTCGTATTAGTTGATAGGCCTCCTCCACTCTCCCTGGTCTCCCTAGCAAATCTACAACACAGCCATAAATCTCCTGATTTGGCTTGATGTGATAATCATTTATCATACAGTTGATTAGCAAATCTACAACCCAGCCATAAATCTCCTGATTTGGCTTGATGTGATAATCATTTATCATACAGTTGATGTATCTCAAGCCTTGATCAACTAGTCCAGCATGACTGCACGCACTTAGAACTGCCATAAACACTACCTGATCAGGTCTGATGCCTGACTTGACCATCTCATCAAACAACTCAACAACCTTTTCACCGTATCCATGAGCCCCATATCCAATCATCATAGAAGTCCAAGAGACCAAATTTCTACAAGGCATTTCACTAAATATTTTGTGTGAATCAAATATATTACCACACTTTGCATACATATCAATCAAGGCATTAGCCAATTCCAGGTTTCTGTCAAGCCCTCTGCGAAAAATTCCTCCATGAACTTGCTGTCCACAACACAAAGCTGCTACATTCGCGCACGTTGCTATTAGACTGGTAAAAGTGAAGCAATTTGGAGTAAAACCTTCTGACTCCATTTGTGAAAATATAAATAGAGGCTCAATGGAATCCGATCTTTCATACCCTGCTATTAATGTATTCCATGTGATCAAATCTTTTTCAGTCATATCATTGAAATACTTGTTTGCCTCAGATAAACATCCACACCTACAATACATATCAAGTATAGAATTCATGACAGGAAGATCGGATTCAAACCCATGTTTGATCACCGCTGTGTGTATTTGCCTGCCAAAATTCTGTGAGCCAATTGAGGCACATGCCCTAACAGCTATCGAAATGCTATGTGGGTTCATTGCTACTCCGTCCTGTTTGTCATAAAAGCAACAAAGTCACGCATTACTACAATATTCATAGCATCATGAAAATTAAAACCACTTAACAAGCTAAGGCCACTGTGTGCTATAATGGTTAAAGTACTGCTTTTGACATGTTAAGTCCGTTACATGATTGAGTTTATTCCTAAGGTTCTTTGTTCATCCACTTACCAGTAGCATTTCCCGGAAGATTTGAAGTGCGCGATTGCCATTGCCTCTGTGAGTGTAACCAGCAATCAAGGTAGTCCAAGACACAACATTCTTCTCTTTAATATCGTGAAAAACAACACAAGCATCCCTCATTCCTACACCACAAGAAGCATACATATCCATGAGAGCATTATCCACATAAATAAACCCCTCCATAAACCTTCTTTTAATAGCCAATCCATGGACCGAACGCCCACAAAAAACACGCTTCATGCCTTTGCAAGCCTTTAGAACGCTTGATATTGTGAACGCATTTGGTGGGCCATTTCCATTCTTTAACATATCGACAAAAACACTCCATGCTTGAGTGTATTCATTGCAATGCGTGTACCCTGAAATCATCGTCGTCCACGCAACAACATCTCTCTCAGGCATTTCATCAAACAAGTTGCGTGCTGGACTAGTTAGGCCTCTTTCAAAATATGATTTCAAGAGGTCTGTAGCTAAAATGGAGGTACCCTTTGCATTAAAAGGTGTACCTGATTTCTGGGTCGGGGTGTTTTGGGTCCACTGTAGGTAGTTTTTCAACATGGGTGGGAAAGGATGGAAGTTATTGGCGGAGAGCAGTCTTTTTGTGCTCATGTCTAGTGTACATTGTCATCGTCTGTACTTTTGGTTCATAGTCTAAACTTCAAGCATTCTATATTGTGGAGAGGATATAGAGTATGTTGGTGTCTGCTTCGAGATCACACAGACAAGAAGTCTGATGTAACTGAATCTGGCATTTGTCCCAGTTCCACAAGAAGATGATTACTATAGGCTCCTTTTGTTGGGCCCAAAAGACAAGGACTTGACGTAAAGTCTTTGCTGCAAATGGTCATGACTATGAAGCCGTCGTTCAACACCTTCAAAGACGCTATTTTTAGCCACGAAAGAACTGGAATTTCAAAGAAAAATTTTGAAGATCATATTGTTTATTGTACAAGGCTAAATGCAAGACAATTATTCAACATCCTTCGTCGAAGGGTTGGCCTTACAATTAAGGGTGTGTTTTTCCTGTTTTCTTAATAAAGTCCTCACAAATTCTCTCGTTCTTATTGAATGTACTCCAGAGATACGCAAACCACCTTGTGACAAATACCATCTTGCTGCAAGAATTTTAATCGAAAAAATATTTTTGAGAAAAACATAAAATAAATACTTTTTGAAAACAATTTAAAAATAGATTTATATCTTTACAGACAAGGAAAAACATTTCCTGTCTTTGTTATCAATCCAGACGCTACATGTCACTTGACCATCTATTATGCCACGAGCATTTGAACCCTACTAGTCACCTGGGTTATATAGTCACGGCTCACAACTATAGAACTCTCTCTTTATAAAAGAATGCAAACCCAATATGTGATTATCAGCAAATATGCACTGTATAGCCCACTAAACAAGAAAATAAAATATAGGTGAAGTAATTCCAAGAAAATCCTAGCTTGATAAATTAGAAATGTGTTTATAAAGAACAAAGTAATAATATACAAACTGAATATGACGAGGGGAAGAACCATAAAAGCTTTCGTCCCACTGGTCATTGAAAACACAACACCGATCAACTTAGCTAATTAATCGGCTAATTAACGTTTTATTAAACTGGATCTATGGTCTAGTTGTGTGAAGATGCTGCTCCTGGCATACCTTTGTATCTTTTGTGGTTGTAAATCAATGTTTTTATCAGTCTATAGTAGTAACATAGCTGTACAGTAACAGAAATTCTGCCTTTAAAAGAATGGCATCATTCTAGACAAGAATCTGTGACCTGGCGGCGACTCGAGAACACCTCTTCCGGCCACTTGTGTTAAGCCCACAAACACAGAACTCAAGAAGATCGTAATCTTCATCCCAGAACAACATGGATGCCTTCTCTGGATTCTCCAAGAGAACTTTCGATGTTAGGAAACCTGCAACCGTCCATGTTTGATAAAGTCGGGATTGCTTTCCAATAAACTTCCCACTTCGGGTATCATAATACTCTGGCCAATGGTCAACTTGAAGTCTCTTTTCGGCCAAAGCAACAGCCTTCTGAGCTAGTTCCATTCTACCCATCTTCATGCATGCCAATGTGAACTGAAAGCAAAACGGAAAGTATTCAGAGGGCAGAGATCAATCAAGAGATTCAAGGACAAAAGAAACAGCCATCACATGAGAAGTCCAAAAACAAAAACCATTCATCTTTGGACCACCAACACTGATTTTATTTCCGAAAAATGGCAGCACTTTGGATTTCATTTCCTTTTTTTTTTTTTTTTTGAGGGGGGTTCCCATGACTCTTTTTTCATTAGCATGACTGACCAGAAACTAGATTCCATTTTAACCCACGAAACTACAGAAGGTTTACTGAGTATGAATCAGCATTGCATGCTCGTCTGCTGGTTCCAAATCAAATTTGTTAAGCCTTAGCAAAGCATACATATAGCAAATGAAGTCAAATGTACCTGCCACAGAAGTGTTGGCCATGACCCACCATTATGATATGACCAAGGGCTGCAATGTACAATCAAATAGAGAAATTTTGTAGTTAATAGAAATTCTAAATTGAACAATGCATGCACATGCACAGAGAGTTTTAAGTCAAAATTTTAGACACTCACGTGTTCTTTGGGTCACTGCCGGTGATTATACGCCAATCCTCAGACTCCAGAGCAGGGTAACATATCTTAAGAGGCATATTTCCCACTAGATCATCCCATTTGGATTCAATCAGATTTAGAATAGCTTCATTTTGTTTTGGGGTACCCAAAGATGAGACAACAGACCAAAGATTTCCAAGAGTGAAAAATCTAAAATCCATGTGAGCTGGCTGCAGATTGCCAATCAGATATCCACCTTCCTCAGGTATCCAATCCATGAGCCACGATGGAATTTGTTCAGGATAAATATTAAATTTGTTGGTGGCTTCTGTAGAATACTCTTCTGTTTTATACCGGTATATCTCATTGATCTTTCTCATATCTACCCAATAGTATTCTCTAATGTGGAATGACAATGCACTGAGTCTGTTGTTGATAGCCCTCACCAAATTCTTTGATCCATCATTTACAACTAGCATCTCACGGGAAGACCGTAGAGCAGAGTAAAACAAGGCCTGCAGAAAGAGACTTGTGGTTGTAAGGTAAACCATAGATGAGTAAGCATTAAAAAAAATGAAAGAAAAAAAAAACTTGTACATATAGCTGGGTGATTACTGATTAACATTCTGTATTCATGTAAAAAAAATAAAGCAGCATCAGAGCAATGGTTAAAAGTGCATTGTAGATATGAGAAATATATAACAGACCAAAGGCACAGGCAAAGAGAAAGTTCGGTTTTTCATATCATTAACAGCATACCTCACAGCTGCATTCTATAGACCTTTCACTCATTACATTCGCAGAAAGTCGGAAAGTAGTTCATAAACCAGACTCAATTTCCATACATAACAATTAAAAGCAATGTAGCAATACATAGGTTATGGAACCTCCAAGCTCATATACAACAGAGCCATAAATTTCAACTAGGCAAAACTCCATATTGCTTGAATTTAACTACAAAAAGCATATTACAAGGACATGACAAACCACACTAACAATATGATCACGTATATTCCATTGTTCCATTGTCGAGGAAACAGAAATGCATTGACAACATAAATAGCCCAGGTCCAATTACCAACCAACAATCTCCAAAAGGACAAGGTAAGGAAATAACTCACTTGGATCTCAAGGGGGTGACCATGGATCCCCATCCGCCGATCTATCATGCAGGAGCCATCGGTGACTAGAAGAGAAGGCCCCCACCCGCCGATCTATCATGCAGGAGCCATCGGTGACTAGAAGAGAAGGAAACATATCAAACCCATCAGCTAAGCATAAGTTTAAGATCAGTTTTATGCCAGTCTGAACATCCACCCTTTCTTGTAAAGCATAGTCACCAGTGAGTTTCCCATATGCCCTCAATAGAATAATCCACCACAACCCTACAAAAAAGAAAAGAAGAAACACAGATGCTATTAATCAACAAGAATCAGTGAACTCCTAGGATCAATAGTTGTCTCCTGGAATATATTACAGCTACAGAAGTTGGACTTTAACAACTAGAATCAAATCCAAATACCATGGCAATTTTTAGAATCGAAATGTTCAAAGAGGTGCAATATACTAACCAGAATCCACAGGTGCAACACGGCCAATAGCTGATTCGCCAAAATCAGGATCTAAAACTTCTTCAAGTTTATTATCATCAAGAGGCACTGTTCTGACTTTAAAACTGGCAGGCATTAGCCCCTGTCCTGGGCTATAGCAGTCCACTGTTTTCTCCCAACTCTATGATAAAAAAAAAACAATTTTTTTTTTTTGTGATTTTCAGATCATCAAATTTAAAAACTTTCTATACATGCAATGATATGGTTAGCGAAAATGGACAATACGCAGAAACGTTAAAGAAAGGTCAGTCTGAAAGATGAAAAGAAGACATAACAAATCATAACCGATAACAAGGATAAAAAATCAAATCTTGGGAAACAGAAAATTTAGTATCAGATGGCATTTGAATGCTCTGATCATCAAAAAAAAGTTTAACAAGTTTTGCAAGCTGACATTCATACTAAAATTTGTAAACTATAATGGTCAACATGGAAAATTGGTGTATTTCATGACTTGTAAACAAATCCTCATTAATAACTTGTCACGCATAAATCAGGAATCTTAATACTGCTCAAACTAGAAGAATGATATAACTAAGAAATTATCATGTGGAACAATGAAAGGATAGATCAAACAAACATACAAAAGCGGCCTGGAATGTTACCTGCAATTGCAAGGCATGAAGCAAGAAATTCTTCACAATCTCCCCCTCTCCTCTAAGCAAAAAGGCGAGAGCTGAAGGAACAAAATCACGAACAAACACCTGATCATAATTCAATGGCATCTTATCCCCTGGATCATTTGCGGCCACGGTCCCCACAGGACTCCCACAATACATAACAACAGCATCATTCAACAACTTCCATGCTTCCTTTTCCATATCACTCTCTTCCCTCTTAGTACTAACAATCTCAACTCCTTGACCAACATCCAAATCCTGTCTATTTACACTTTCACCATCATCAACAAGAACCCCTAGCCTAGATTCTTCATCCCCTAAAACATTCTCATCTTTATCAATCCTCTCAACCACCAAAGGCTTAACACTAATCCCATTTTGCACAAAAATTCTCTCAAAATTCTTATCATTCACTCGTGTCTCAACAGACGTTGAAAACTCCCTGAATTGCGAGGCAACACTAGCAACAACAGAAACCCCCCTGCTATCTCCTGCTATGAGCCTAGATTGGCCAGAACTGATACTGGGAACCCAAAAAGATTTCCGGGATTCATTGAAAATGGTTCTGAACCCCAAGATTCTAAAAGGGCAGGTCAAAAACTGCTTGGTTTTATCAAAATTAAACTGATTCCCAGATAAATTGCTTATTAAACCATGATGGCGCTTAAAAAAGACTGGATTTTTCGTAGATATAAGAAATCTACAAGAGGGTTTCATTGTAGAATTGCCAATAATGCTAATAGTATTCATAGAGTCAAGAACCAAATAAAACAAATAAAAAATGTGTTGAAGCAAAAAGCCTGTGCCTTTTTAATTGTCAAGGTACAAGGAAAAAAAGTTTTATATTTTTTGCATTTACAAGCAAGAAAAGATTCAAGCTTTAATGAGCAAAAAGGATACTAGATTTTCAATAGAGCTCACAGGCAGAGAAAAGGAGAGAAATTGGTGATCTTTGACAGTAGATTTTGGTGTCTAAAGGAAGAGAACATGAAAACTCTTGTCGTTCGAAATATAGGCGGTTGCGAAGAAGGAAAGATTCTGTCTTGGTCATGCTGATCATAACAAAGATGGAAGGAGGTTGTTGATCTCTAGTCAAGGTTTAAATGACTATAATACCCCTAACCTGAATTGTTTTCTAGCCCCTGAAATTCTTGTGCTGTTATAACTTAGTCCTTAAATCTGAAGCCTTACAACTTAGTTCTTTAACTATTGTTGACCGGAAAACCATTCGAAACATAAAAACAAACGATGAACAGTTCATTATTCCTTACGAGCACAACAAAAGAATGGAAAGAAAGGCTCGAAAGTATTTGGTAAAACCTCAAAAATTGTACCCCAAAACGATTTTTATTTTTTTGATTTTGTACAAATAATTTTGATCTCTTAATTAGGGTTTCGTGCTAGAAGTTCTTAACAACAAAATGTTAGATTCCCTAAAAAAATTATAATTTATACGCATGGAAGATCTAATTGAGAATTTCTCAAACACGAGGGACAAGATTGGGTATTTTGAGGATTTCCGAGGATGTTATCCTCTCATTCACCGAACTGACCAAAGCAAAAGAATAGCCCCTCACATCCCCATAGGCCATGGATGCGTGTCTAGCCAATGGCTGCTCATGAATTGGTGTGTTCAATTTTGGCGTTGCGTGTTTAGCCAATGGCTCCTCGTGAATTGGTGTGTTCAATTTTGGCTTTAACGAGAGTCTACTCACATATTCTTGGAGGTGTTTGTTTTGGCCATTTATATCTGTGGATATTAGGGTTTTGAGGTTTCATGATCATGGGCCATGGCGCATGGATAAGTGCTAGTGACGTGCACAGAGATTGCCCTCCAATTCCTGTCATCTCTCTCTCTCCGTCCACTACTAGCTGCCATGGAAATTCCCCACCACTGAAAATTTCCGATTGGATTGCACTTTTTCTCAACTTTTGGATCCTGTATTTTCCCTTTCATTCCAAAATCCAAGACTGCATTTTGCAATTCCAAGATTGATGTTGACGGCCTTTTCTTCTGTTTTTTCTTTGAAAAGGTCGCTGCTATATTTGACGTTGAACCATCTTGGGAGTTAACTTGGATTACCTTCCCAAGTTAATACTTGGTTAAGTTAAAATTCGAGGTAGATCGAAACCAATACTTTTATATTCAAAACACTGTTGTTTAGTTTTTTTAAAAAAAAAATGTCAAAAACACTTTATTTTCAATAAATATTAAAAAATAAATTGAAGTTAACTCATCAAACTTAACTCACCCATGAAAGAAAAAAGTGCAGCAAAGAATGGAAATCAAAAGACATTTGAGTTTATCCATGGAAAAAGGACAGCTGAACCATGACCAAGTATACAGAAAAGCACATGGTTTTTGAGGGTGGCCACGGAGAGAGACATGGCTCCTTCATTCAACAATGGTGGAAAAGGTCAAATTGACTACTTGTTGTGGGGTTGTGCCAAACAAACTAGGGCAACCCACGTCAATGGTCTTATCCCTATGTTGAGGGCACCAGGGCTAGCCATCCCTCGTCACTGTTGTGATGGAGGATAGGCTCCTCCTACCTTTTGGACCTTTTCTTGGGCCAGGGAGTGAGTGGGCCAGGTCCTGGTTTTAATAACAGTGCAATAAACAAACATAATGGGCTCTAGATTGAAATTTTAATTCTTTATTTTGGGTCAAGTCTTAACATGAGGCCCATGTAATTTCCTTGTAAGAAAGCTAAATCCGTTGTCCAATACAATTCAAAAACGTATGCTTTGACCCTACTCCATCTCATCCTCGACCTTTCTATCCCCTCTCAACAAAACACTAGTTTGTATGTCACAAACTTATCAAGAAATGGCAAGACCTCTTGACTCGTTTCCTCCTCCAACTCAACTCACCCACCATACTCGTTATCGTCCTCCTTGGCTCAGTTGCTCAATGCCCATCTCGCCAAATTCCACCTGCTTCAGCTTCATTCCTCACAACAAACAACGGGTATGTCTTGTCTTTCAAAAAACTATAATTTCTCATTCAGACAGTGCCTTTCCTCCATGCCTCTTGCTTTTACCTTCCATGTTTACTTCTTTTTTCTTGATATGAAACGTGAATTTGGTGTACTTTCCATGGTCAAATCCCCATTTGTAGCTAGGAACCCAAATTGTGAAATATGAAAAAAGAAGCAAGAGAGGAGGAGTTTGAATTTATGGGATTATTGTAAATTATTTGAGCAGCATGATCTTTTTAGTATATTTTCATATGGTTTCTTTATCCAGTATATGACTTGGACTAGATTTAAGGTAGTCCAGTTGTATTACAGCAAACATGATCTCTTAGTCTCACATGACCAAATATATGTGAAAGTAACTAGTTACTGAATGCCAGTGGCAACCATTAGGTGTCAAGCTGATAAGGCGGAATGTAGGATTCCAAAGGGTTGGGTACTGAAATTTCAAGGATTCCTATGGTTTGCAGGGAATGCTTGTATGTGATTTCCCTCCTTTAGAAAAACGGGATCCTGATATTCTCAGGCACACTTTCTTGTTTTTTTTTTTTTTTTTTTTTTTTTTGGGGGGGGGGGGTGTACAGAATGCTGATGCTCCAAGTATAGGCTCAATGCCGATGGTCATTAGGGCCATTGGATTTGAAAGAGATGGTAGAAAGGGACCCATTAGATTCAAATTGAATGGCCTAATGGCCATTGGCATGGTGCTGATGCGCAAGCATCGGCTTTGTAGGAATCCCACCTAGCAAACACATGCTAGCTTAAAGGGTTTTGATCTCATGACTATGTTACCTTTAGTCTTCTTATTAAGTAGCTTGGTGTTATGAAATGGGTTATGTGTTTTTATGTTGCTGTACCCTGAATGTTTTTTGGATGATAAAATATCCCCATTTTCTTATCTAATATGCAACTTTCTGTCTTATCATTAAGCCGCTTCAAATTGCTTCTCACAACATGTTTTTTTATGTAAACATAATCAGACTAAAGCTTTTGCAGTTCCAAGGAGAAATGCAATGGCATTGATCTTGTCAAGTTACATTTTCTCAGAAGTTGGTTTCAACAATATTGCATTTGCTCAACAGTCTGTTGGATTCAGGGAATACATTGATCAATTTGATGGGTATTCATTGAAGTACCCTCAGAATTGGATTCAAGTTCGAGGTGCAGGAGCTGATATATTCTTCAGGGATCCTTTTGTTCTTGATGAAAATCTCTCAGTGGAGTTGTCATCTCCTTCGTCCTCAAAGTACAAGAGTGTTGAAGACTTGGGTCCTCCAGAAGAAGCTGGAAAAAAAGTACTTCAGCAGTATTTGACTGAGTTCATGTCTACTAGACTTGGCGTCAGGCGGGAATCAAATATTATTTCAACATCCTCAAGAGTCGCAGATGATGGAAAGCTTTATTACCAAGTTGAGGTAAGTTGTTATGTGTCAGAAAGAAGCCAGTCACATGCATGACAGAGCTTATTAACTAGTGATTATTGCGGTGAAGATTATTTTCCTTTTAAGTGCATAGAACTGTTTCTAATCAGACCGTCATGTTATCAGGTAAACATCAAGTCCTACGCAAATAACAATGAACTGGCTGTTATGCCTCAAGAAAGAGTAGTTCGTTTGGAATGGAACCGGCGGTATCTGTCCGTTCTTGGTGTTGAAAACAACAGACTGTATGAGCTAAGATTACAGACACCAGAAAATGTATTTGTAGAAGAGGAAAATGATCTTCGCCAAGTCTTGGATTCCTTCAGAGTGAATAAAGTGACTGTTTGAATAGATGAGTTCTTATAGATTTATCCAACATTTTGTACGTTGGGATTCATTGTTTTTGTTGTTGCCTTTGCTGCCTTCTTTATTTTTTATTTGGAAGTGTCAAATTGATAGTTAGATCTACATCCAATGTCAAATTTGTCTTGCAATAGTGTTTTCTTCATTGCATCCTTCCTCCGGTGTTTGGTGGCATTATCAAGTTGATACTGAACATGTTCCATCCTCTATCTTCAGTGCATCACTCCTGCGTACTAAACTATTTTGGTGATGGGAGTCTCAACATTAATTGCCCTGAGTTTGTCCACAGGGGCACTGCAGGACTTTTTGTGACGGGAAAGCAACATCTAGAAACAGAGAAAGGATTGACAATGAGAGCCAACGCTTTCAGTGATGAAAAAACAATCACAATTAACTTTGTTAAAAAAATGTTATACGAGTCCAAATTGGAAATTCTGAAAGTATCCTGTAACTCTACAACAAAAAAAATCATATGCCAAGCAGCAAAACAAATTGGAATTTATCTTGATCCGATACAAAAATCTATGACCTAACTTCATATAGTCCTGATCTTGTGAGAGCTCGAAAGCCTTTATAAAGACGACTTGGCACAACCCTGAGATCCAGTTTATCTAATTGCAGGCCAGAAAGGGCAACACCCTGGATCCTAAAACCCACTCGAAATGTGGGAAATACATGAAGGCGCTCTAATCCTGTCTCAAGCATGAGTGTTCCAGACAATGCAGGGGCTCTATCTTTCGGTATTCGATCAATTGACCAATTGCACATCTGCACATACAAGTTAACAAACTAAATAATCAAACTCAGCTGTAATAACCAAAATCAGCCACGTAAAAAAACAAAGAAAGATAGAATCCAGCCTGAAAGAACTTTCCTTTTTCATTTTTAAACCAAGAAAATAAAATTCACAGCCCTTCTTTATAACTCACCTGCGATCGAAGATTTGTCAAGTAATAATATAGATGTTCAAAAGAGTGGCACAGAATTAGCATTTTCATTATCTTTTTCTTTTTTTTTTTACTTTTTGCGCTGCATAATCAAAGGTGTCGAGATAATTTTTCTCACCAAACATTAAAGGTATCAGGAAGTTACCTTGTTTGTGAAGACGGTCACTGTTCCATGATTTGCAGTCACATCAGCTGATAAAACACATGAAGGCAGTTGAAATTGCACTGTTATTGAGTCAACCATCTTTCCAGGGTCATTTCGTATTCCAACCATCACATTGATGCGGCATGTCCCAGCATCAGATGTAATCTGTGGCTTTACATATATCGGGGTACTTTTCAACTTTTTAACCCTGGATAAGGGAGGTAAGTTATTTAAATAGAAAAACAACAGTATACACGTGAACAAAGTGACTAAGAAGTAAGAGACATATGTCCGCATCTTTCCCAAACAGATCTATCTTGAAGATATATTACATGATAGGAAAGCCTCAAATTAGTAAGCTAAATGATCACAAACTGGCACTAAAGAACAAAAACTTTTAGGATGTGTTAGACACTACGAACCTGTAACTCATGAGCTTAAACAGTCCATCAGGAGGCACAAATGATAGGATATGATGGGATTCCCATGGTCGAAACCGAACACAGGGATGAAATCTGACATCATCCATAATAGATGGGTTTGCAAATGACAGAGTCAATTCAGGAACACCTGTGATATGGGAGTTTACTTGAACTTCACCATAAATCTCACACTTTACCAAGACCCCGTCCCTGAAAAATACATTTGAAAGAGAAGATTGCTTAGCCACTTCAAGTATGAAACCATGCAGGATAAATATAAGAAACATTCAATAATAACAACCATAAAAGCAAATTTCTTAGACCTTTACTTGACATGGAGTTTCTGAGAGCCTCTAAAGTAAAACAGTTCGTATGGAAGTGAAAAATCAAAATAGTAACATAATATTCTCAACACCAAAGAATGGCAAGTGACACTCCAGATCTGCATTCAATACAAGAAACATATTGAAGCAGTCAGACAGATAGTGATACTCATGAGATGGTCCCATTCCCCATTTGTTATGTACTAGTGGCAAATAATTTGTAATGGACTCTTCGTAATGTAAAGTCATATGTGAACTATCTATAGGAAAACTCAAAATTATGCACGTTGAATTATAACCATGTCTATGGAGATACTCAAATAACCAGTTCATGGGAGCTCACGGGAGCTGTACCTAATGCAAACAATTAATTTCCTAGAAAATTTTTAAGAACATAGCTGTACCTATTTATAATTGCATCCATTTCTTCAACAAGATCAACATAAACTTCATTGTTAGCATATTTTATGTCTGTTGTTCTCCACGGAACACAAGATGCTGTTGCACCTGGAAGAGTGTCGCTCACATTTGAACTGTTACCAGTCACAACACTCAGCATTTTGCTCACAATATTTGGTGGAGCTATCATCTCCCTCAGGATATTAGGTTCTGTGGTCAGGGGGAAGCCATTGTCTATCATCTCGTCCAAAAGCTGCAAATTTTAATTAAAATGCTGGTTTGTGACCACAAAATAGGGAAAAAAAACCAGGGAAAGGAGGAAAATCTTGAACCAAACGAGAACTTTCAGATTCTGAATTTACCCCTTTTAACCTCAATCAATGAAATAAATATGAAAGAAAAGCACCTTTATTTTCAATCTTCTATTCAGAATTTTTTTCACTGTAAAAATTATTAAAAATACAAGCTGAAAACACTGTTTTGTATTGTTCATACATAAGGTGAAATATGTCATCTTTTGGTTTTAATACCATATAATATAGAGGACACCTGAAAAAACAGTGTAATTACTATTAATTACAGACATAATGTATTGAAAGAGTGGCTTTATATTTTCAAACAAACCTTAAGGTTGATTCTGGAGCATACCATTGAAACCTTTCTCTGAAGTCCCAAAACAAACTAGTAATTGGATCCTATACATGAGTCATGACCATTTTCAAACAAACATTAAGGTTGATCCTCGAGCATGCTGAAACCTTTCTCTGAAGTCCCAAAACAAACAGTCTAATGACTAGTAATTGGATCCTATACATGAGTCATTACCACTTCTAAGACCAGGCATTTCCATATAATCCCAAAATATTGCAAGAAATTATGTTATTCTATTAATTCACATCAAGAAACTACAATAACGATCGAATATAAAACATTATGCAGAAAAGTACCTCATAAACAATGACAAAGTTATCCTTTATCACATCTTCATTCAACCCTTCAAGGTAATCTGAGAGGACATCAGCTACTCTGCAAAGAAACTGAAAATCTAGTAGGTAAAGGGCAAGGATTTCAACACATACATAATCACACTGCAATCACAAAGCACATAAAGCTAAAAATATCTACCTCAATGCCCATCAAAGGTGGCATTTCAAGTTGAGTGCAAGCTAAGAAAGTGATTCCCTCCCGGACAATTTGGAACAAGTAATGCGTCGGTGATGCAATAACTGATTGTTGCTATCAAAAAAACAGAAGAGAAAATGAAAAATACAACACAATGGCAATAGCAACAACAACATAGAAAAACTGAAAACAACTCAAAATTTCAATTGAAAAAAAGAAGCTTTAAGAAAACAAGGAAAAAACAGTTAATATAAACATGAATCCTAGACCAAAGCTAAGATTGAAATCAGATCCAGAAGTTTAAATCCCAAAATGAAGCAAAACAACATTGTCAAAAGCCACACAGGTACCAGAATGAAACTCAAAAAGATAATAGCTTGAGACTAAACATGCCAAAAACAGAGAACATAAACCTCAATTACACAAAATAAGAATAAAATCAAACCCAGAAGTTAAGACTCCAAAAAAGAAGCTAATATAAACATGAATTACAAAAAAAAAAAAATCAGATTATACCAAGCCCAGATTCCAAAATTGCAAAACAAATCCAGCAAACAATGTTAAAGCTTCAAAAGTACCTTAAAGGAATCACCTTGAGAAATGACTTGATCCCAAAACCAAGCACAAATGGATCTATCTACTTTATGCCCAATTAGCTGTTTCTCTAGCATTACCTCCCTGTCACAAAATATCACACAAAACACACAAAATTCAGTTGGTGATATTAATCAGATCAAATAAAGATGAAGGATTTATTGTTTATGGATTTAAAAGATTTGTTTTTGATGGATTTTGAGACTTGCCCGGAATCTGAAAGAATAAATATACACTGCAACATTTCTCTCTGTGCTGCTGCTTATTTTCTTGATCTTTGGAGGATGGAGGTGAAGAAGAGAATTAGAGGGAGTAAGGCAGTAAGCAAAAAGGTATTTCGAACGGTTTTTCTGTGAATGAGTTCGGTAGGAACTACAAGGGAAAACGTCGAAATTGCCCTCTAATTATAACTTGGATATCATTTTAGTCCTCAAACAAGTTTTCTTATCTAAAAAGCCCTTTGAGTATTTAGAAATGTCTATTGAGTTTTATTTATTTATTTTGATTTGAATCTTTCACAATTTTTTTATGGTAATGGACAAACTCCTGAAACATATATGTAAGTCATTAATGGATCTGAATAGAGGGATTCAATTGATAATGTTCTTAAAACAAGAATCTGATAGCAACAAAAAATCATTTAAGAACTCAATTGAGAAGCCTTCTATAGTTGGGGGATTTACTTGAGGTTTAGCCAAATTATAAAAATATCATTTTATTTATGTGTTTCTTGATAAATAAAATTTTGGAACGAATAAAAAGTTGGTGTCTCTCCCTAAAACAAAAGAGAGGATTGAGTGAGTAAAACCACTCTCTTGTTCAAAGTAACAAACAAACAGAGGAGTCCTTTTTCCTCGTTTGAAAACAATATTTTATTACAAAATATTCCAAATTTATTTTATTTCATGTTTCTTTCTTCATTGTTCTAATCGAACACAGCACCTTGGAAAGCAAAACATAAGATAAGAGTCAAGGAAAGCCGAAGTAGAGAACAAAAATTGACAACGCTTGAAACAAAAGACTTGACAGAGAGCATGAAACTTAGACTAGCTCTTTGGGGCATACTATTTTTGTTCCTGGAGTTAAGATTTGTGTTTTACTACCTGCTTTTTTAGTGTCAAATACCGATATATTTATTTTCTAACTGGGTGCCTATGCTTTCCAGCTGCTTTGGAGAGTTTTGTCAGGCCTTGCTCTAAAGACCTTGTTCTGTCTTTTGTTCAGCCTGCCTTGCTCGTTCTGCTGCTTGATTTTATCGGTAAATAATTCATCTAGATAGATTTGAGCATGACAACATATGAAGATAATTACTCTCGCAACTCTTGGCTCAACAGCATTGTATAGGTTTCATTGAAGCCTGTGAAGACTGCTTCACTGGTTCGTAAATCGTACTCATTTGTGCTAAAAGGGAGCTAAAAATATGATATTAATTACACTCAACAGCAAAATTATTTTTCTAACATTATCAGTTTTCGTAATTCATTACACAAATCATTAACTGTCTCAGAGGTCAACAAAACATATATACTGTATCCTACAGAATTTCAAAGAATCAGCCGACTCAATGCTCCCAGTTTGTATGCTGCCAACACCAAATTTCAACTCTCTTGAACAAGTGCCACCACTTTCGCCTTATGCCCACCTTATGCCCACCTTCTGCAATGAATGACTCATACAACACTGAATGCTGACTGTATGGTAGATGAGACTCGAGATGCAATGGTCTGGGTTGCAAACTGCTGGAACTGCTTCTTGGCATCTAAAAGAAAGAAGAATAACTTTTTATTTCTTTGCTGATAATTACAAAAAAATGAATAAAATAACCAAAGGAGGTTAGGTAACAGACCCAAGCAATCAATGTTATAGAAACAGTTAAGGTGCTAGAAACACTTCTAGCTGCAATAGAATTAGTTGATAATTCTATGGTACCAACATAAGCACAGAGTAACTTAATCAAAATGAGTTACAGTGCAAGCAGCAACTAAGTTCATCCATATTTATGGCGATTAGCAAGGTTACTTCAGAAACTGTGACAGATCTGCAATCATACCAATTGTTTAGTTTTCCCCTCCCTCACACACTTGCCTAGAAGGAGGTTATATTATCTAAAATAGCATAAGAACTAATCCAACTCAATTCTTAAGTTAATTTGATCTTGATCCTGATGATAAGTTAATAGGTTCAAAGCAGAACAGCTTATAAGGCCGTTGGCATCATGATGCAGATATTGGGCATCTGATAGGTTTATCTAGTAATAACCCATCAATGCCTTGCCTATCTTGGCATTTTATTTAGGGTATGCTAGTGATCAATCAAAACCCAGTGTCACAGCCTCAACATGGTCCTTGAAGGCTGGGTCAGATTCATCTACACCAATGGAAATTTCAAGTTCCTATGGTCCGCATCTACTTTCCACCATAGGAAATACATGGATAAGAACAATACCCGGCCTAATGAACAGCACTAAAGACAAATTTAAGCAAATGATACAAACTCTGAAAACCAAAAAAGAAAAGTCTCCTTGCTCACCTTTGCGACATTTGGTGAAGCCAACAATGTTTGCAATGCTGAGAGTCAAGCATACTCCAACAATGAGGCAGTAATCTGGTTCGAACCTTATGAGAGAGAAAATTCCAAGCACAATCCAAGCAGCTGCCTGCAACGTTAAAGGCAAACAAGATCAAATGTAGAAAGGAGAGGAAAACAAAAGATCAAATGTACAAAGAGAGGAAAACCAAAGATGAGTTTATATCTGAATTTTAACAATCAAAAACGTGCAAACAACCACAACCAGACAAGACCATTCTATAACAACTTATAAACATTCTTGAATCAGGATCTTGTAAAAAAGAGATGAATAGTTTAATTTACTTTCAGCTGTGAACTATCTTGCATTTCTTTAGATCTTGACTGGTATTCTTTGTACATCCAATCCCAAATGTTTTACAATTATGATACGCCAAGGATATTTTCAGTCAGTACCACACAACAATAAAATCTTATTTACTTACTGCTAGGTACAGAGTCCACCAGAACAGCCACGAGTCTTTCTTGTTCATCCGGGCCAATGACTAATGCAAAAACAAGGATAAACATGGATGAGATTCATTTTGAAAATCAAACAATCAAGCAAGAGTTTTGAAACTGACCTCTTGGTCGAGGGATTCAAATTTCCACACGCTCTCACCCAGATCATTTATCTCATTCCACCACCTAAGGCCAACTAGAATCCGACCGCTCACATTCTTAACCACCCAAAAATCAAGAGCAGCAAGAAGCACAGTCACCACAAAAATGATGACAAAGCTATTAAAAAACAGAGTAGAAAGTATGTAAAATGCCAAAGCTCCAGCCTGCAGAAAACAAGAAACACAAGGTTGTCATTATGTTCTATTGAAGTTAACTCAAAAAAGCTAAACTTGTGAACACAAATTAGATATGTGACATACCTTAAAGAGAACATGAAAGAAACATGTCTTTGGATTGGCATAATTTTCAACGGGGGGCTGTCAAGAGAGTTAAACATAAATTATTCACGTGGAAAAACAAAATTCAATCAAATCCCAATCAGGATTTGCACTTTATATATATAACAATACTCACATCTCATAGAACCTAAGACAACAAAGGGGAAGACATGCTAGAAGAAGCACTACACTCTCTCATTCCAAATTTCATAAATTCAGTCCTTATCATTAGACTCCAAAAGGAATCTCAGAATTAAAGAATTAGACACCAAATATATGCTATACGATTTGAATTATATGCCAAAAATTAAAGATGTTGATCATTGACTATATAGTAAATTACTGGATCCTTCATCACCAACACGAAGGAAAACAAAACAATATCCCAACCTGAGTTCTACTAAAATGATTCAGCATATTAAAAACAAACTAAATACGTCATTCGGTATCCATTAAAATGACTTAACAAAACGGCAATTTCTCATTCGGGTTTCGATTAAAATGATTATATGAAACAAAACAAGCTCAAAATCCCATATGAGTTTCTATCAAAACCACCAAACCCTGAAAAAAAAAATGCAATATCCCAATTGGGTCTTCACTAAACACAACAAAATGCCCTTTTCTTTCTCCAAACTGACCCCCACATGAGACTTACAATGCCTTTGTCAATCTCGAAATTGGCCCATCAGAAACCTTGGCTTGACAGATCAAAACAAATCACATGGGCAATTACAGTGCAACTCAACATCAAGATCATTAGATTTCTCAAAAACACAATATTCAAGATCATAATCTCCAATAAAAAAACAGATCTAATAAACAGTACAAACTCATGCATAAGTTAGAAGGTTGATCGAGCCCCAAAATTGTATGCCACAGGATGCAATGAATTGTAGAGAAAATTAAGAGAAAGAGAGTGGCTTAACTCACCTGGATAGGATCCATTTTAGAGATTGTCTTCTTCTTCTTCTTCTTCTTCTTCTCGTTTGCTCTGTGAGTTTGTTGATTCACAGAGAGTTTCTGTTAGGGGGGACCTTTGTTTACGTTTTCCGCTTGGATCCAACATTTTCAATTCTTCATATTTATGGATCAGTCCTTTTAGTTTTACAAAGTTATTCTAATTACCCAAATTCCATTTAAGGAAAAACAAAAACTTCAATTTAGTCACAAATAGATATACTCATTCTTAATTGAGTCCCAATTCCCAAACCATACATTTAATAAAAAAAATATTAAAGGAGAGTGTTGGCTCATATTTGTCTTGGCATGTCAATTTCTGCTATGGGCAAGATATAAAGAGTAACTTATCCTTTAGTCTCTGGATTTTTATATAATTATAACTTAATCCTTCATGTTTAAAAATATATAATTTAACCCCTTTACTCTGGTAGACCCTTCGCTCTAATTTTTCTCTAGGAACTTAAATGTTGGAAGAGTAAACTTTGAATTTACTAAAAAGAGCCCACTTTCTTTTTAAAATTCCATTTTCAACAAGAATCAAGGGGTTAATTTATACTTTGTCAAACATAAATGATTAATTAGTAGCTAGTTTCAAAACTTAGGGGCTAAGAAAAGTAGTGGTCAGAAAAAACAGAAGGGGATGCTAATTCATTGTTCATAGTTGGGTGTGATCGTCTTTGCAATGGAACCATTTTGACTATTTGAAATTGATCAGGGATATGATTCTTTTTGCATAATAGAATTACATCAATGCCCTTAAAAGAAAAAAAATGTCAATTGCTCTACCATCTTTAAATGATACATATAATTGATTTCAATAATTAAAAAAGTTATTTTTAATGTCTTTTTTATAAATATATAACACATGCACCAAGAAGAATTCTGATTTGGCATCCACAAGCATTTTTTTCTTCTTTTTTGCCTTGTCTTGATGTCTTCTTTATAGATATGTTTTAACATTTTTTTTATTTAATTGAGTTATCTTGAATTCTTTATTCCATTTGCTTTTCTAGATTTTATTTTAGCAAAAAAGGCAACCTTTTATGAGATTGTTATTTAGATTTTTGTTATGAGTGATGTTCATGATAGAGTAACAATGAGTTTCTAATGATTTTTTTTTTCTCTAGATGTCATATTAATAGCTCTTTTATTTTAATTAATTATTATCAAATATTGTTTTATAATTTATTTATTATTGTTTTTGTATAATTTAAATTAAATTATTAAACTGTCCAATTTTATTGGATCTCATCAAGTTAATAAAACGAGTATAAGTTTTTTTTTTTGTTTTTTAATATTATTAAAGAGCATTCTTTTTGTATTCTCAAGTATTTTTTACTGGTACATGCTGTCGCACGGGTCACCGATACAGTAGGTTACTTAAACAGAACAAGAGGTGGTGATGTTGTGCATGAATGAGAGGCTGTGGATATAACCAAAGTGGAGTGGATGATGGAGTCATTGTCTTATCTTAAATTGTTAGAAACCAAGAAAAAATAAATAAAAGGAAAGGAAACTTTCAAATTTCTGTTTCAACAAACTTGGAAAGGCAAAGAGAGGATAGTAGTAGTAGAGAGACTAGAGAGGTATAAGCATACGATGGCTAGGTTGGTGGCTGTGCAGCAGCAAACTCAGCCTTCTTTCTCTCTTCTTCCTTCCTCTCTCTCTGACTTCAATGGCACCAGACTCCACTCTCAAGTTCAGGTATGTCTTTCTGTTTATCTCTTTATTTGCTTTAGATTAGTGTATGTCTATAAAATGTCTTGACAGTTGTGTGTTTTTTCTTGCAGTGTAAGAGAAGGGTATGGCAGACAAAGGGAGCACTACAAGTTTCAGCATCAAGTTCCAAGAACATTCTGATAATGGGAGGCACTAGATTTATTGGTGTGTTTTTGTCTAGACTTCTTGTCAAAGAGGGTCATCAGGTAGTCTTATCTCTTTTTGGTATCTTCTTTCAATTTTTCACGTTATGGAATCCATCAATTTTCAATGGAAAGTAACTGTAGTGGTGCTTCTTGGCAGGTGACCTTGTTTACCAGAGGTAAAGCACCAATTACTCAACAATTGCCAGGTGAATCAGACCAGGATTATGCTGATTTTTCTTCCAAGGTATTTGTTACCCTAATGGGGATGAAAAAACTCTTCCTTGTTATTAGTTTCATCTGTAAGGAAATAAAGGTACTAGTGCTGGACTCAGTAGGCCGAGATTTTAGTTACTGATCATGATTTTCTAGATCTTGCATTTGAAAGGAGACAGGAAGGATTTTGAATTTGTGAAAACCAGTCTTGCTGCAAAAGGCTTTGATGTTGTCTATGACATAAATGGTATAGAACATCTTTTCTTTACTTTACAGCAATGAATTCTGGCAAAATGTTCTGCTCTTTACTTCTGATACCTATTTATCTTTTCAAAATGTTTTTAGGCCGCGAGGCAGTTGAAGTTGAACCTATACTGGATGCTCTACCAAAGCTTGAACAGTAAGCTCTCAACACTTTTTTCATGATTTTGTATACAATTCTACAAGTCATGTGCATGATCATTTCATTGCTAGCTTTTATTGAGCCTTTAATTGGTCCTATGTCACTTGTTTCGAATTTTGGTATGGGTATCGGTTTGATTCTTGGTATTGATAATGAAATTCCCTAATCCTTGATAGCTTCCATGCATCTCACGCAAAACCACATTTGTTATCTTCAACACAATTAGTTGATACAGCCGATCTTTAATATTGCTACATAAGAGAAATTCAACATTTCAGAATTCCATGCTGCATAAGCATCTCTGTTCTTCGGCAGAAATTCAATAGAAAAACTGTTGTTTAATTACATGATCAAAATCTTGTCTTTTCTATTTAAATATCATGCAGGTGAAATTTGATGAGTTATAGTTAAGTTATAAGAAATCAGGAAACTTTACAAACTCTGTAGCCTTTCCATAACTGCCGCTGTCTTTGGAAATCTGAAGTTCTGTTAATTCCCAGGTTCATATACTGCTCTTCAGCTGGAGTTTACCTCAAATCTGATCTTTTACCGCACAGCGAGGTAGGTCTGATAGCAGTCCTTATGAAACTCATTGAACAATCGCAAAGAACAGGTTTTCTTTTTCTGAATCTTCTGGTAACAAATCTCTTCTAACTAGGTGTTGTCTGGTTACAGAAAGATGCAGTTGATCCAAAGAGCAGGCACAAGGGAAAGCTTGAGACAGAGAGCTTACTAGAATCAAGGGGCGTCAACTGGACTTCTATAAGACCAGTCTACATCTATGGGCCCTTAAACTACAACCCTGTTGAAGAGTGGTTCTTTCATCGGTTGAAAGCAGGCCGCCCGATTCCAATTCCCAACTCAGGAATTCAAATGACTCAACTTGGTCATGTAAAGGTAAGAAAATCTTCGATTCCATATTTCAGTTATTCTGAAAGCCACTTTGGCATGAGTAAAATGAAAGCAAGTTTCTGACCTGATGAGTTCAAAATTCCCAGGATTTGGCAAAGGCTTTCATTCAGGTTCTTGGTAATGAAAAGGCCAGCCAGCAAGTATTTAACATATCAGGAGAGAAGTATGTCACCTTTGATGGATTAGCTAAGGCATGTGCGAAGGTAATTGTGGATTATGCACTACTGACTATATACTAGGTAGTAAAAGTTTTGTAGCTCTTTCTGTGGCTTTTTGGCTGAATTAACGTTTCTGACTATATCGTTTGATCTTTTTTATCTCAGGCTGCTGGGTTCCCAGAACCTGAGATTGTTCACTACAACCCTAAAGATTTTGACTTCGGGAAAAAGAAGGCGTTTCCATTCCGTGACCAGGTAATTTCTGACAGAATTTTCGATACCCAATTAACGTTATTAGCTTATAACATGGTAACAACTACTTTCTGTTTTGTGTATAATGCAGCATTTCTTTGCCTCGATTGACAAAGCAAAGCATGTTCTTGGATGGGAACCCGAATTCGACCTCGTGGAAGGTCTTGCAGATTCTTACAACCTTGACTTTGGCAGGGGAACATACAGGAAAGAGGCTGATTTTTTCACCGATGACCTGATTCTAGGCAAGAGCCTTGTTCTTCAGGCCTAGATCATTCATCTTCTTTTCTTCACCTGTTTCCTTTCCTTCTGCTATCTATTTTTCTTCTCCCATCTTCTCTGTCTTCTATTTGTTTCCAAATTTTCCACAAGTTCAACAATAACAACAAGAAGTTGAAATATTTGCAATATAAAAATGAAACTCAAACTAGACCAAAGAAAACGAATATGCAGGAAACATAAGTGGATGGTCAACAAATTTGTAGAAATACTTCAGTACAAGTGGATGATATATCAACAGCTTGCACTAATGACATTGCTAATCAAATGTTTTTGGAAGTAATTCTGAATACAGTTTTGAAAAGCCTATCACATTTTCAGCATTCATAATCTAGCTAAGATGAGCAGCAGGTCACCATAAAAAGTTTCCAACAAGTGACTCCATGAGCTCTCCTGACAACTAAAATCATGGTTAAACAATTCGCACTTTCCCTAGTGCAATCTTCCAGCAGTCACTGTCTTAGCAGAACAACAATAAAAGAAGTTGATGCTATCTTTTTCCCAGTGGAAATGATTTTTCTTGTTAATGTTTCAATTCAGAAATTAGAGTAAGGATCACAAAAAACATTGAAGCTATGATCAATGGAACAAAACAAACATTAGAGTCAATGCAGCAGCCAGGCTAGATCATTTTATTGCGTTCATAATAGTCAATCAAATTCATACAAAAGAATGTGTAATAGAGTGGTGCTACCTGTTTCAGAACTTACATTCTGAATATAAATTGAACCCTCTGCATCGTCACGGTCTAATTGCTGGATGTGTCAGGAAACTACTTCTTATCCACATATACTGACACTCTTATATCCATTTCTTCTTTCAAATCTCACAAGATTCTTAAATACTGTATTGTCTTTCAGATTGTAGATATCTAATTCGTTCTCGTTATTATTAGTATAACTTCACCTTTCTTTTTAAGAGCTAATAGCTTCAACCACTTTGGTGATGATCCTAAATCTTTACTGATGAGACACCTCCAGGATTCCTGCACTCCATATTCTTCCATTTCATACTCTCCAGTTTGTACTAATCCTTACGATGCTCACAAGGCTAATTGGTCAAATAATATCCTCCGCCCACTGTTAAATTCAAGCAAGCTGTAGCCGCTTAGTTTTAGTGACCAAACACGCACTCCAAGAAATTGGACCATAAATCATTGCTGCTGTTACGATCTCTTGAGCCATTTACAAATTAACGCTCCTCATGTAATTTCCCCTTTCTTGGAATTGATGTTCATCAAAAGAAGGAAATTCTACTTGGTTTAATCTCCTACAAAGAATAAGATTATGGACGACTCCTAATTTCTGAAACAAGTAACAAGGCATTACACTGAGGACAGATATTGGGACGTAATGCAAAAGATTTGATGTCAAATGCCCAATTTTGATACCCCGAAGTATAATGGTTTAATCTAATCAACTCTGTATTCAACTACTTGATTGGTTCAGAATATTTCATGGCAGGTAACAAATAATAAGCTCATAATTTATTCATCATGATGTTTTGTACATGCATATACAGGCTTCAACACGAGAAGCGGGATTATCGGTTGCGTTCTCATCAGGATTTGTTAAGCTAGCCTCCCACTTTGATCCTCCATGCTCATGACTAGGATTGGAAGAAAATATACACACAGCTTTCAAGAGAGCTAAAAACATGTTTGGGAGGGAGAAGAGAATTGCATGCAGAAAACTACCAAGACAGGAGTGACCATTGGTGAGAAAAAGCAACACCATGACAGCTGAAGTAGAAAAAAATGGACTCGCTAAGTCACCTTGGAAATGGCCTGTGTTGACATTGCCAAAAGGAAATTGCATCCATTAAAAAAGCAAAATTTATCCTGATAATAATATTGAAGATATTCGTCATAGAATTATTAAAAAAAAAAGTACGCAAAAACAACCCAACAATTGAAGCTACAAGAATTAGTTCTTCCTATTCACCTTCAAAATGCATAAGGGAGGCAGTGCTCTATTGCACCAACACTCACAATTAAGAGTGATTGAACTATCAGCATATGTTGATGTTCTCCACTCCATCCTCTCTTCAAATGCCATAAGAGTATTGCATGAATTAACTTTAATATTGTAGAAGAGTAGTTCCTTTTTCCAAGAATATCCTCCAAGTACAAGCTGCCCTTTCTTTGTGAGTGTCAATGGCTCTATGCCACAAATTAATGCTACACATTCGAGTCCAGGACATTGAAGAGATCGGCACTTAGAGTCACTTGGACCTGTACATGAATCTGCTCGCCTGAGGGCTTAAATTCAAGAAAAGACACCACTTTAAACTAACAACCAAGATCAATGATTTTTTGGCCCTGTCTTGTATATAAATATCTCAAACTTCTGATTCCCGAGGGCTGTGAAAAGCCTCGCTCACATGTTAAACTCGATACGGAATTCCTTCAACCCCATATTGTCTCATTTCCATAGCCAATAATGTGGCTGAAAATGATAGCAATACGCACGAAGATCCCTCTCAAGCAAGCCACACTAAAGCAGTGACTTTCCTGCCACTTGTGCTGGTCATTTAATAGTAAATGACCAGCACAAGGCCATCGTGCATCCTAGATTTTCCTCCAATTACTTAATACACACGGTTTAATTCAAAGCTTAAAAAGATGTTACGTTTTGACTTGAAGGATGAATCCATGGAAGTGCCACAACCTCCTTCACGCATTTGGTTTCCCCTCCTCCATATGCGTTTCAATTTGCTGCTACTTTTCAATCTTCACATGGCTGAAGCGGAACACGTGATGAAAGGCCATCACTGGTCGTGACTGGTGAGCGATGCTCGTAGATCCCATAAGGTGCTGACATGGACCACATGCCATGTTAGCGACCATAGAATGTCAACCGATTTTGATCACCACTTTTAGCAGAACTCCCACTCAGCAAAACACCCATTTGTACAGTTCAATGCCTTGAACATGTATTCAACTTGAAGACATCAGGTAACATTTAGGAAGAGACGGAATAGCAGAGATTAAGAAGACAAAAGACACATCTGAATGTATTTAAAGTCCAAAACTTAATCCTTCAACCAAACAGATTTCTATCTCATCTATCCTCAAACACTAATCAAACACAACCACACAACCTTGAAAACATTTCTAGACAATCTTCTTAATACTTGCAAAGAACTTGGCTAACACAGAAAATTGACTGATGCCACTCTCAAAGCAAAGTCTAAAAAGCATTTCAAACCGCCAGATAAAGTGAAACTAAAAGATAAAAAATGAACTTGTAAATAAACCCAAGTGAACCATTCACCTATGTACAGCCACAAATTCTGCAGCAAAAATGTTAGCAAAACATAGAGGTCTCATGAACGTAGTACACTAAAAACACAAAACTATACATTGGGATCTACACTCAAGGAAATGAAAACGTTGTAAAGTACATAGATCACATATCAATCATCATCTGATAAACAAACAACCTCGCTTGTTGGGTTTCTCAGCACACTATTTAGCATGCTAAGCTTTGGTTGAGCCAACGGGTTTGAGTCAGAACTCATATCAGTTCCTGGAGGGGAACTCCAGGCCTGAGTTGCATGTGTGCTTGTTTGATTATCTATATCCATTAAAGATTCAAGTCCCTGGAGAGATGTTATAGAAGGTGAGATTCCCATGCTTTCACCACTATTTGTTGCCGTCTGAGGACTTGATTGTTGTGCAGTTGCAGGACCTCGTGAAGGAATCTCAGAAGGTGTGGGAGAAGTTGTTGATACTTGTTGGCTTTGCATCCCGCGTGCTGAAGGTCTAAAATGTTGCAGGTGTGGGGCAGGAGCTCGAATCTCATTACCGATTCGGAGATTGCTTGTGGCAGGAGAGATGGAGCTGATATGTGGTGGTCTAGTTGAGGTACTTGAGAAACAGCCTGAGCTATGAACAACCTGCCATGGTGGGGCAGGAGGGGAAGATGTTGGAGTTGTTTGCAGACTAGCTGCTGGAAGACCAGTTGAATATGAGCCAGTAACAATATAAGGCCGAGCAGTGGGTTCCGATAGCTGAAGCTGCTGCTGCACTATACTAGAGTTTATCTCTGCATGCCACCAACATTTGAACCAAGTTTAGGTTCCAACCAATCAAGACTCAAATGGATTCCTAATCATGTTTTCACGATTCATCTTTGCCTTGATATTAATTCCATATTTTCATTTTAAAGAATGTTACCAACCTTGCTGCCTGACAGGGGTGCTAGATGCCTTATTATCCATGCACTTGCTCCTGAATGCCTCGGCCAAAATCTTGTTCAAGAAAACTTTGTTTTGATTGTCAGCCATCTCTTTCTTCTTACGGAGGAATTCAGATTCTATCTCCTGAAGTTTAACACCATGCTTTCTACGAATTTGAGCAACAACCTCCTGTATCTCCTTCTCGCAATCAGATTTCAGCTGCAGCTTCTGCAAAAGAGAAAAGAAAAGGTATTCAAATACAACAGCCAAAAACCAAAATCACACAGAATACAACTGGGTAAAAAGGAAACAAACTGTATCTTCATGGATCTTGATTATTTGTTCTGTTTCTCCGCATATTCTATCCAATTCATTCTGCAATGGATCTTGAGACATAGATACAGGCATTCGAACAGCGGGTGCAGAAACAGGACAATTACTAATTATAGAAGTGACGGATGCACTCATCATGTTTGGGATACGTGTCCCTGATTCACCAACAACTATTGAATTAGCAGGTGCATGTTCTGCAAATGAAGTTGTAGGCTGTGAACCAGCAGAGTAGTCCATGGATGGTAACAATTCTGTGACAGGCGCATCACTATGAGAATGATCAGAAGCTACAAAAGGCTGGGATGCCAAAGCATCAATTTGTTGGAAAGCAATATGGTTATTACAAGCTCGTGCAACTCTATCTTGCAATCTAGAGGATTCAGTAGGTTGGCCATTATCAGAGGCTACAACATGCATACTGTCAATCTCTAGTTGATTGTGGCCAACCCCCACTTCACGAACTCTTGATGGATCCACCTCATGCTGCTGGTTAACAGCATTGTTTTCAGGCACTCCTAATCGAACCTCTCCAGTTTGCTGGTTGACTGCCACCATTTCACCATAGTGAGGCTCTTGATTAAGAATACACATCACTCCATTCCACTGATCAACTTCAATGGCATTATCAGATACCATGCCAGATACTCCATCTTTCTCCACAATTCTGTTAACATCCTCTTCAGCTTCCAGAGAAGCAGTTTCAGGCCGTTCCAATAAAACTTCTCTGACATCCATGCATGAAGTGGATCTGGCGTTAGGTTGTCCTTCAGATGGTGAAGGATTTACAGAAGCAGCATTCTCCAGGCCACCAGTGAAAGTGACTATCCCAGTCACCCCCAGTGAAAAATCTCTATCAGGCACCATTAACATAACTCTATCAGAACCTTTTTCAGATGAAGATTTATGAATGGTGTTCTCAGGACCATCACTAGAGCTGTTAGCCTCGAGTACTCTCAATGTAACCTGTAAATCAGGGATTTGTTCTTCACATGGAAATGAATTCGCAGACATAATATCCTCTGAAACACCCCTCACAGTTGCAGTCTGAGGCATTTCCAAGGGAACTTCTCTGTCAAGCATGCTGGATGTGGCCCCATCAGAGCTCGGTTTGGACGCAGCTAATACCCCAGGAAGTATATCCTCACTCGAACTCACAGTTTCAGGAACTTCCAGTGGAACATCATCTGGCATGCTCCGGGATAGTTCGGGAGTCTGTTCTTTGCAACAAGAATTCCGAGTGACAAAGTTTTCTTGATTATAACCAGACTCATTTGCAGTTGGTTTCTTTATTAATTCAGCATGTGCCCAGGACTGAACTCCTTTAATCCATTGAGCCTTCCTCTCTTGTAACTTGTTCCTTGTAGCCAGTTGCAATTCCAAAAGATTATTAAGATGCATATCCATCTGCCAGTTAAGATCTTCAAACTTTTTTGCATAAACATTATCCAGTACCTTAAGTTTATCTGTTCTCTCCAAAATATTACTGTGTAAACGAATAACAGCTGCCTCTGTTCTGTGCATATGTTCAAGCTCTGCCTTCTCTTCCTCGTACTTCTTTTCAAACCCTTCCATTTCTTCTTGTTGCCTCTGCAATAGCTTCCTCATCTGTTTGTCACATTTCTTTTCAATATCTTTGATACTTTTTGAGTAATCTTTTTGTGCCAATCCTAGATGGGAAACGACCTGATCAATGGAGAATTCCCAGCTAGGTCTCAGGTTTTCAACCTCTATTCTCCCCTTTCGCATGTTTGATGGTGTTGACAGTGATGATCTTCCATTTGACTGATTCTTGCTGTGATCTTCAGTTGAGAACTCTGCAGCTTTTGGAGATGTGGCCACCTTATAAGTCCCTGTATGATGAAGAAATGCTTTCTTCAGACATCGCAACTTTGAATAAACAAAATCTGCCTCATCTTTCTTGCAGCCAAAATTCAGATGCTGTTTTGCAAGTGCAAGTGATTCTTTGTGACCAAGTTTGTGCTTTAGCATGGAAGCTGAAGTCCAACACTGCAATTTGAACATCAAAAAATAAAGCAGGCTGTCAGCAAAAGGTAGCAAACATTTAAGCATGGACCTACTGACACATTTTACAAGTACGGAAAAAAACAAATGCTCTGTAATTCTCACAGATATAGAAATGCTCAGGCACGTACACATAAATGAATGCAGAAGCACCAGAAAGGTAGGCATGAGGAGAAAACCGTGGAGGGGGGGGGGGGTTGTGGTGGTGAATGTCAGCACCAAATTTCTTAAATCCAATTAATTAGTAGGGGATAAAAAAGAAAATAATTCATTGACACTGTTAAATCCTTCCTATGAAACAAATAGAGGATGTAGTAGAATATGAAAAACATTTTTTTCTCCAAAATAATCAGATATCATAACTTCTAACCTCAATTCAGATGAAAAGTCCACTATATATTCCTTCACTGCACTAAAACCACCACCTTATTCACGAAGAGAATAAAAGGTGCATTCAACAAAAAGCATACTAGCATTTTTGGTTAGATTATTTTTTCAAAAAAAAAAAAAAAAACACCTCCCATATGTTTCCTCAATATTTCAGGTCATATACTTGTATCTCTAGCAATCCATCCTCTTTTTAGTTACTATGTGCTATTGTTTTAGATCTAAGGTGAAAAACTGACCACAGCAAAGGATACTTGAAACCAGTTGTCAATTTTTGAAACTCGATCATTGTGAGATTGTTAAAGACAAAACAGTCACATTGAAAAAACAGGAATGAACTGATTTGGCAAAGGCAGATAACACAGCCAAACATTTAAAGATCTTTCAAATTCAAAACCAACCAAGAAGATATTGAAACTATTGCAAATGGAATGGACATTTGCGAATTCGCCTTAACAGGACAGGCATGTTAAACCATCATGATCCAACATTATAGGACAATGGTAAGGCACAGTTTTATAGTGGTGACTAACTGATTATATTTTAATCAGAGGGTGAAATATTTGCATCACAAGTAAATAAAATATCAAAAAGCAGGGAAATATACAAAAAAGAAGGTTCTAACCAAGGATATCAGAAATGCCTGTAGTATGCTAGCTGGTTCTCTACTGATATGGTGATTATTCAGCACATACTCCAGAAATCGTTCCACCATGACCTTGACATTTTCCTGAAAAAACAGTGAAACATATCAACATAATGACATCTTAGATGAAAGACTACTGCATAAGCTTGATATCATTTATGAAAATATTGATGTTTGCTGATCCATGACCCAGAAACCTCCAACAAATTCATAACTGCAGAGTAGCCAAAGAAATGTGAGCATTTATTAAAGTAAAAGAACCCATCAAATGCAGTAAACATATTATTTCCCTCACTTTTGGCACAGTGCAGATAAAATCTGGTTAGTTAAAGTATTGGCAAGGTACGCAAACTAAAGCCAGAGAGGGTTTCCCTTTATTTTTAAAGTTTTCCTCGTTCCTTCAGAAGTGTTTCTTAGCATTACAAGAGTCGATCGAAAAAAGGGAAGCAATGTTACTTTGTGGCCCATGAAATTTGCCTCTCACAATCGAAGTAAACACTTGAGGAGACAGCAAAGATGGCAGATCATCATTATCAGAATGCTTAAAAAAAAATACAGATTTTCCTACTTCAATAGAGGACAATGAAGAAAAATTATGATGCCATTTAGAAAAGAGCAAATTAACAAAAAATAAAATTCAAACACAATATTTGATTGTGATGATATTCAATTTCAAGTAGTAATTCAATCAAGTCAAAATTCAACAGTGTAACGATGCAATGCCCTCTAGGCTTAGAAATTCAGTGTGTTTATCTTATTAAGACCTCGAACACTTATTCAATAGTTTGGCAATTGTAGGGAACATTGCAAGGAAGATAACTTGCATGCACAAATAAAGGTAATGTATTTGCAGGATTTTTATTCTTTTTTATTTCTGTCTATAAAAATCAATTCTGAAACCACCAAGAATAGCACTGGATTGGCAGACCCAATATACCATATCAAAGATCATACTGCAGCATTATGAATATATGTTAGAGAAACCAACTTCTTCAGAGGGATGAGATACATACTGGGAGTTGCAAAATTTCACAAAGTTTCGTTATCTCTGGCTTCAGAATGAGATGGAGACTCTTCTCGGAATCATGCTTATTAGCTTTTAGTACTTCTGATGAATTACTATTTGAATGTCTGAAGTTGGAAAGATGATTTGTAGCAGTAGTGTTAAGACGGCCAGTTGAACTTGGCAGGAATTGAGACATATTATGCACTGGAGCTCCAGAAGTTCCTGCAGAAATAGAGACAGTTTATGAAAGTAAATTAAGAAAAAATTGAGGAAATCCCACAATGATTGCCACCCGATACTCTGACAAGAGAACCATCAGCATATACAAAACAAAACAGTTAATCAACAGTGAAATTAACCATTTACCTATTAGAGCAGCTTTTAGAGAAGGTGAATTAGTGCTATTGTTGGCCACCTTATTGCGCTTCTTTACAACTTCATCGCCCTCAACTACAGGATTCTTCTGTATATTGTCAGCATATTGAACCCTTTTTCTGTTCCTCTGAGACAAACCAGAACTATATTTCCACCGTGGCTGTTTTCCCTTAAGCAGTTTTTTCCAAAATATATGAGGCAGCTCTTCATCCAACAATTGAATTTTTCGCTCACCGTGCAATGGAAAATTAGTAGTATATCTTCCTTGATTTTGTTTAACTTCCAAAATTATTGAGTTACTTGGAGTATTATCTTTTCCCTTCTGAATTATTATGGTTAAGAACTCTTGGATAACATCTTCTAAATGTGATTGCTCAAACAATGTATTTCCACTCAAGGCAGTGTCATTGCCACAATGGAACTCTGATAATTTTTCAAAGAGATACGAAGCCCCCCACATAAGCAGCATGTGACTAGCAACCCGGCTTATACTGTGTAAACTACTCTCGAGTGTCTTATCTTGCCTTGCAATGATTAGAACTTTTTCTTCCACGGTACAAGAAGAGTATAGACGAAATATATTTATCTGGTCAAAGTGTGAATGTAATGTTATTTTTTGCAGGCTCCTTATATCGGTCATCGGGTTCCAATCACTAGCAAATATGATGACTGTATCCACAGATGAAAGTTTGATGCTGGAACTACAAGCACGGGTTTCTAATAAGAACACAAACCTCCCTTCCTGATGATTGTTGAAGAACTTCAAAGCAGATTGCTTCCTTGAAGGGAGTACATGCTCATCAACACGTTCATAAGAACCCTGGCCAAATCTTTGACGCACAAAGTCATCCAATATATCACCAATATTATCCTTTCCAGAACCTCCACTTGACTGCAAATCAAAACCACTGTGTGAGTGAAAAATATGCTCAGAAAAGTGTGAGTAAGAAAAAATGTACCACGGTAAGAACAAACATATGGATAGTAAAGCAAATATCTGGTCTGTTTGCAAAGGTCATGAAGATGACAAATCGGATGATATCATAATGATCATAAGCAATGATGTAGAAAGCATTCTTGATATAAAAAAACATGAGCAACAATTTCATATTAAGTATGAAGTATCTTCACAAATGCATATGATCAAATTGAGAGTGAAATCAAAGAAAATGGATCCCTCTAACATGGCTTTTTTGATTAAAGTTAAACTATGCTCAAGAGTTTGAGATAGGAATTGTCGCACATGTGCGGCATCGTTTGGCAATTTTCGTTTCGTTTGATTGATTGGTTCTCGGGAGTCGCTGCCTAGTATTTAATTGAGGGTTACTAGGAAACACGGATATACTAGTCTTATCAGAGATTCACGGGTAAGAAATTGGTTATGGTTAGGGAAGGTATTAGCACCCCTAACGCACCCTACCTGAGGTAAGCGGCTTTGATATGTTAAAGAAGTTTTAAAAATTTTATCTTTTCATCGGATATTAGAAATACAACTTACATGTAAGTTCATAATTCTTAATCATGAGCAAATCAAAATATTAAATTTTTCTTTATTCTTTGTAATTTTATCATAAAAACATTCAAACACACGCATACACTTTGACTATATTTTTTTTCTTTTTCTTTTTTTACATCCACAATATAAAATATAAATTCAAAACAACTAAACAAAAATTATAATAATAGCCCCAAAACAATCTGGAATTTACAAGGAACATCTTTTGCACCACAAGAACAATGTTAGGCAGACTTCTAGAGCTGCAAGACAGTGGCGCGCGTCTTCTCCATGCGCCACCATCACTAGCGGCGCGTGGGTTCACACATCGCAGAAAAAAATCCAGGCAATAGGAGAGATCCGGAACGGCTTCCTCCCCTCTTCTCTTCCTCGTTGGCAGTGACAACCACCGTTATCTGCAAAAGGAAGAAACACAACAAGCATTCAATTTTAATTTTCTTTTCTCCTTTCCGGTCTTAGGTCTGTTTTTTTCTTCTCTACTTTGTTGTTCTTTTCTTCTTTCAGTGGCCGATCTGGCAGTTGGTGAGGGAGCTGCGATGGTGGTCAAGGCGTTGAAAGTCTTCACTCCTGTTGTTAGCAACGGCAGTTGGGCTTGCTGTTGTCGTCCGTGATGCTTATGGATCTCCGGTGAGGACAGCGCTGCTGCTGCTAATGATAGAGGAGATCGGTAAATGCCGATGGAGAAAGAACCATTGCGATCCATGAGGGAGAAGGAGAGGTTGAAGTCATTAGAGGACGGCCGGCTTGGTTTCTGTGAGAGAGAGTTGTTACGGGGCAGATGAAGGTGCAGCGAAAGAGAAGACCGGCTGAGAAGGATAAGAAATCGCCCAGGTGGGCTGGCTGCTACCTTTGAGAAGATGAAAGATTAGGGAGAGACAGCCAAGAGAGGGAAGAGTATGGCTGGAGCTGTATTGTGGCCGACAGTTATGGTGAAGGAAAATCAAAAGCCTGGGGGGACTGGCGACTTCTCTTTTGGTAGAGATGGGGAATGGGCGGCGACTTTAGCGAGGGAGAAGAAAGGGTTTCGATTTTTAAAGTTTTTTATATTTTTTTAATTGTGCAAAATTGTCCCTTTTTTTCTTGTGTGAGTTGTGGACTCATATTTATAGATAAAATATTGTTTGGGCCTCAAAATTGATCCCTCAACTTTTCTTTTCTTTTTTGTAAATTTTGATTTTTCTTTTTTAAAAAAAAAAACAAGCAATATCAACGTCGATTCAGTGAGGAAAATCAATGCTTTTAAAAATAACGCATGAAAAGTCAAACGCATTCAAAAGACATTTGAAAATGTAAATTTTTTAAACAAGGGCTCAAAGGCACACTCGAAAGAAAGTAGGGTTAAAAAACGCACTACCCCGGAGATAGTAGCTCAAAGGCACACACAAAAAGAAGTGAGGGCTCAAAGACACACTCAAAATGAGGTAGAATTAGAAAAAGCAGTACACAAAAGCTTGCATCATTTTTAACATTTTCAACGTCGTCCAAAAAAGAATTTAAATTTTCAAATGTCTTTTGAACGCGTTCGACTTTTCACGCGTTCGACTTTTCATGCGTTATTTTTAAAAGCATTGATTTTCCTCATTGAGTCGACGTTGATATTGCTTGTTTTCAAAAAATACCAGAAAAATCAAAATTTACCAAAAAAAGTTGAGAGACCAATTTTGAGGCCCAAACAATTTTTTACCTATAAATATGGGTCCACAACTCACACAAAGAAAAGAGTAATTTTGCACAATTAAAAAAACACAAAAACCCTAAAAATTGAAACCCTTTCTTCTCACTCGCTAAAGTCGTCAACCCCTCCCCATCTCTACAATAAAAAAAGCCGTTGGCCCCCCTAGGCTTTTGATTTTCCTTCACCACAACTATCGACCACAATACAGCTCCAGCTATACTCTTCCCTCTCTCGGTTGTCTCTCCCCAACCTTTCATCTTCTCAAAGCCAGTAGCTAACCCCCCGAGCGATCTCTTATCCTACTCAGCCGGTCTTCCTTTCGTCGCACCTCCATCTGCCCCGCAGCAGCTCCCTCTCACAAAAACCAAGTCGACCATCCCCCACTAACGCCAACCTCTCCTCACTCATCGACCACAACAGATCTTCCCTCATTGGCATAGATCAGCCTCCACTGATCTCCTCCATTGTTAGCTGCAGTAACGCCGTCCTCACTAAAGATCCACAAACATCACGGACGACAACAACAAGTCCAACTGTCGTTGCCACCAACAGGAGTGAAGACCATCAACGTCTTGACCACTACCGCAGCTCCCTCACCAACCGCCAAATCGGCCACTGAAAGAAGAAAAGAACAACAAAGCAGAGCAAAAAGAAAAAAGACCAAGACTGGAAAGGAGAAGAGAAAATTAAAATCGAATGCTTGTTGTGTTTCTTCCTTTTACAGATAACGGTGGTTGTCATCGTCGACAAGAAAAAGAAGAGAGGAGGAAGCCGTTCCGGATCTCCCCTTCTGCCTGGATTTTTTTCGACGTCACAGTGGCGTGTGGAGAAGACACGCACCACTGTCTTATAGCTCTAGAAGTCTGTCTAACACTGTTCTAGTGGTGCAGAAGGTGTTCCTTGTAAATTTCAGATTATTTTAGGGATATTATTGTAATTTTTGTTTAGTTGTTTTAAATTTGTATTTTGTATTGTGGATGTAAAAAAGAAATAAAGAAAAAGGAAAAAAATATAGTCAAAGTGTATGCGTGTTTGAATGTTTTTATGAACGTTTTTTAATGATAAAATTGCAAAGAATAAAGAAGGATTTAATATTTTGATTTGCTCACGGTAAAGAATTATGAACTTACACGTAAGTCGTATTTCTAATATCCGATGAAAAAATAATTTTTAAAACTTCTTTAACACATCAAAGCCACGAAGTCGCTTATCTCAGGTAGGGTGAGTTAGGGGTGCTAATACCTTCCTTAATCACAATCAGTCCTTTACCTGTGAATCTCTGACAAGACCATTATATCCGGGTTTCCTAGTAACTCTCAATTAAATACTAGATAGCGACTTCCAAGAACCAATCAATCAAACGAAACAAAAATCACTAAATGACACCACGCTGGTGACGTGCAACAGGAATCAGTGAAGAATGGTCTATACAGGAGACTCAGTGTAAATATTAAAGTTGCATCCTCATTCTTCATGTCAAGGATTTTAATGCTTACCTCATATTGCAAGGGCACAATGTCCAACTCCAACTAGGTTATTCTGATCTTATAAGGGGAGACAAAATTATTTTGCTGTTTGAAAAAGCCAAACAATGTTTAGGGCAACTCATATGCATTATAATATACCTATTGGCCTGTGCCCTCTGGTGTTGTTTAATGAATTTCATTAATCTAATAACAATTAATATTTAAATTCAACATTAAGAATCTCCCATCAGAAGAGGCATCAACAAATAAAAATCCCCCACACCCCCCTTCAGGAAAAAAAAAAAAAGGAAAGAAAGAAAAGTAATATAGCAAAACGCAAATCCAATACTCTAGTCAACAAGGCTAATCAACAGAATCCAAAAACCTTAACTTCATCACTTCTAGCTTTAACTATGACCCAAATCATACTCCTTTACACATATATAAACTCCAAAAACACACATAATTCAGTCAATTAGCCACTAATTATCTTTGCTACTCAATTTAAAAGGTTAACACGCCATTGAAAACTTCACATTAGACACGGTTGACAAGTTTGCCATAAACATGCTACATTAATATTCATGAGAATAGATGATATTTATTGATAATACTACAAAAAAAAAGGAAAATGTACTTCATTCAACATAAATTTGAAAATATTTTTCATAAAGCTTCTAATGAATTAATTCTAAAAATAAATAAATAAAAAGTTGAACAAATCAGATGAAGATTACATGACCCATGACTAATAAAAGGATTGGCAAGAATATTGATCTGAAAACAGCTATCACAAAAAATTATTATTAAATATCTTAAACCCAGGAGTGCACATACACCAATCTAACAGAATACAACAACGTAAAAAAGCTGAGAAATTTATTACCATAAATCTTCAAATAAACAGTAGGATCTTAATATCAGAAGGAAAATTTGAAGAATGAAGCTTCATCTTGTTGAAAACACTTGAGAAAAATAAATGGAAACGTGAAGAATGGTTAAAGAAGGTTGTTGGTGGGAAAAAATGGCCAAAACCTAGGTTTTTATAGCATAACAGTTGTTTCCATGTAACAAGTCATAGCAGTTGTAATGGGGTTGAATGAAAAATAAAAGGAGTTGAAAAGCCAGTTGTGAAACAATAACAGTTTGCCTGAATCCAATTCAGATACATAAACTATCCTGTTTTAATTCCATGATTGATTATCCATTTCAAAAGGCCAGTTGTTCAAGTAATTTCTATAAAGCAAATCAACATAATTATTAGCTTACTTTTCCTCAGAAGATTGCAGAACATAATGCAAAAACTACTGGCCTGTTTCTTGGATGAAAGTCAATGTAAGAAATTTGTCTAGTACTCCTAATAGGACTACAGTGCTGAACC